>NC_056750.1:12152278-12361228 GCF_019279795.1 Protopterus annectens | reverse complement strand
TAATCCTCAGCTGTATTTACCAAACAAAATATGGTATTCTCCTTCCAAAAAAGGTACACATACAAAACACGTTATTTGCCTTACAAGTATTACATAGTAAGACAAAGACCTCTAATTGATAAGTATAAAGAGAAACTTGAGAATTATCTCAGTTTTAATATGAACCAGTTAATAGAGGTAGTGTGTTGCCAGGTACAAAATAAAATTGTCTCTGTTTCTTAACATTATCCCCATGTAATGCCTGGTGAGTGGGCTCTATCCTGGACTCCTAGAGGAGCTTCATTTCAATAGCTTAGGTCTGTACATGCTGCAGATACTGTAATCATTGCACCCATTTACTTTGATGCTTGATTTAGCTTTTCTACTTAACTTTTTTTAAATTCATTTTCATAAATCTCAGACATCAAATCAAACACTTCCTATATAGTTAGTGACACTGATTGTTTCCGTTTTTTAGTAATAGCCTTTTATGACTGTTTTCATGAAAAGACCCACTAGGTTTCATTTATGTTTTACCCAAGAATTAAAAAAAAATGAATCTACAGGAGAATAACAAATTTTGGACTTCACTATTCTACTTTAAAGTTTTTTTTTGTTTTTTTTTCAGGGGCAAGCCTCTCCCCCAAAATTACACAAACTAGTTCTGAGATCATTCTGAGAAACAGCAGTCTCAGAATTAGTATGTAAGTCCGCAATTTTGATCATTTAGCCTTACTATTCCAGAACTCTCTTGTATATCTGGATGGTTTTGTTTAACAGTATTATAAAAGGAGGAGAAGCACCAACATCCTGGAAGAAGACAGTGGTAGCTATAATACCTAAAGAGGGTAAAGATCCATCTGATCCAGTTTCATACAGGCCCATTTCAATAGTGAACCATGATTATAATGTGTTCATGTTTATAATGGCTAAAAGAATGACAAAAGTAATGCCAAACCTGATAGATATGGATCAATGTGGTTTTGTGGAGGGAAGGCAAACACTTGACAACATTAATAGAACAATGATCCAAATGGAAGCAGAATGTAAGATAATACCACTGTTGTTGGTGGGTCTTGATACAGAGAAAGTATTTGATAGAATAAACTGGGGTTTTATGAGTAGGGCAATGAAAGCATTTGCATTCCCTGACAAAATTTTAAGGTTGATTAAGAAGATATATGAGGGATCAGAAGTGAAAATTAAAGTGAAGGGTTCCTCTCTGATGAGTTCTATTTGAGTAGAGGAACCAGGCAGGGGTGTTCTTTTTTCCCTTTGTTATTTGCATTACATTTAGAACCATTGAAAAGAAAATGAGGGATTCAGAAATTCAAGGATATAACTGGTATGGTAGTCAAGAAAAGTTTGTTATTTGCAGACAATATTGTTTTATATCTGATAAGAAAAAGACATTTTAGTGATGTTCATCATGCATACAGCTGCAGTAATCACAGATGGGTTCTCTGCCATCAGGCGGTCCCTCGGACGGCCGAATTCCAAAGTCTAGGTCCGGCGTCGGTTGTTGTCGCTTTCTTTCCTGACGTCAGTGAGGCAGGGGTATATAAGACACAGCCGACGCCATTTTCTTCAGTCTTTTTGGCCGCACGGTTCCCATTCGCAAGTGCTGGTCGGCCAGCTCCTGAATTTACGAAAAATTGGAAACCGAAGTCTTCATTAAAGCTAAGTACCCGTTGCAGAAACTTTTCTTGCCTCAGACCGATGTCAGAAAAAGTTAACAATTGTATTTCTTGTGGGAAGCAAATACCGCATAAGGATTTCCATTCCCTTTGCATACCTTGTTTAGGCCCAGACCACGACGTCTTGGGCTGTCGCTTTTGCGCTACTTTCAATAAACACACTATTAAGCGTCGGGCGGAGTTCGCCCAACACTTTTTTGGTACAGCCTTTGATTATAAAATGTCGTTGGAGACTCCGACTACCGTTTTGACCAAAAAACGCAAGGACAAGGACCGACACGCGAGGTCTGCGGTCCCCACCGACACCACGCCAAAACCGGCTACACGTGGTCCGGTTCTCAGCGAGATGCCTATGCAGTCCCTGACTACCGACGGCACTTCTTTGGCGGTGTCTTCTGTAACCGAGACTGCAGGTTCCTCGGCCCAGATCCAGACTACAACCACTGAAGCCACTGTGAGCGTTGAGCCTCCTAATGTGGACAGGTCCACTTCCACCCATGGTGTCTTTAGACCTTCATCTTCCTCTTCTATTAAGGCCTTTATTTATTTATTTATTTATTTTATTTTACATTTGTTGACCGGGCTAGTCTAGCTGGAGAAAATTCCATTTTCAGTAGAGGCCCGGGGAGAAAAGCCCCCTTTACTAAGCCTTTACTAAGTCCAAATCAGCCAGGCATCCCAAGAGGCCTGTTGCACAGGGCCCATCCCCAGGCCCCATGCCTAAAAAGCAGATGCTTAAAATGGCTGAAGATTTAATTACTCTTATCAGGGGTTCCCAACCCCCTCCAGACAAGAGGCCCAGAGTGGAGGAAGATTCTCCCTCTTCTGATCAGGCCTCCATTTTTTCAGAACATTCTGATGTAGAGGAACACTCTTACTCCCCATTTGAAGACTCGGATGCAGAGCAGTCCATTCCTTCTGTATCTCCTCCTGAGGATTTTTCTTTTGGGGAAACCTTGCACACCTTGAGGGTACACTTCCATTGGCAAGGCCAAGACTTTTCTGATTCCAAGACAAGACTTAGGAATTTCTTTGTTACCTCAACACAGACCTCTGGCGATACCTCCTGTCTTGGGCGTACTTGATGATGTTTATTCGGAGGCTTGCCTTAATCCGGATTCCCTGCCTCCTGCCCCAGTCAAGCCTGACAGGTACTACAGAGTTCCTAACTCTCACCAATTTCTTTACAAAAGACATAATGCTGACCCTGAAACCATTTCTCACGGCCCCAAGGGAATGAAGGCCTCTACTGCTAAGAATCCACTACCTTCAGAAAGAGAGTCAAGATCCTTAGAAAGGTGGGGAAAAAAGGTATATACCTCGGCCACCCTAGCTATGAGGGCCTTAAATTGTCACTTTCATATGCTTAAATATCAGCAGTTTCTGTTATCACAATTAAGAAATAAAATGTCTCAACCTGAACAACCAGATTTGAAGGAGTTGCAGGATATGATGCATAGTGCAAAACAAGTGGGTAAATACACTTTACAATGTGGCTATGATGCCCTAGAGGCCTCAAGTAGAGCTGCTGTTACAGGATCAGTCATTCGTAGACATGCATGGCTTAGGGAACAAATCTTGCCTGATCATGTGAAAGCTAAACTACTAGATGCTCTTTTACAAAAGGATGTGCTATTTGGTACAAATGCTGAGGAGATACTATGGAAAATGGAAGAAAAAGCCAAATCTATGCAAACAGTCTAAGCTTTTCTTCAGGTTCAACCACCACGTTTTAGCAGAAATTGGCCTTCTAAAAACTGGTCCTTTCCAGCCACAGACAAGCCCCAAAGAGGTAGATACAGGCGCACAAGGGGCAGAGGGCAATCACAAGGATCATATAGAGGCAGGCAATGGCAAACTCCAGCACCAAGAGGTGGCGAAGACAGTGCACAACAATACAGGAAACAAACCCAATGACTCTCTCCTTTCCATGACAAGCAAGTATCAGCTGGCAGCACCCTTGGGAGGAAAGCTGGCATTATTTACAAGAAATTGGCATATTGTCACAACAGACAAATGGATCCTGGACGTTATAAACAGAGGCTACAGATTTCATTTTCACACTCTCCCAAAAATGAGAGGCATGCCAAACCTGCCACACAATCAAAGGGCAGAGGCACAACTACAAATTTCAAAGCTCATAGACATGAAAGCTATTCAAGAGGTACCTACTCACGAACAAGGTCAAGGTTTTTATTCCAGGCTATTTCTGGTACCAAGGAAAGGAACCGACTGGAGACCCATTTTGGACTTATCCATCCAAAACACATTCTTACTCGTACCAAAATTCAAGATGCTCACATTACAGCAGCTTCTTCCCATGCTGGGCAAAGAGTTTTGGCTGGTAACATTGGACCTCAAGGAGGCATACCTGCATGTCCCAATCAGACAAAGCTGGAGAAGATACCTCAGATTTCTTGCAGGTTCAATACACTATCAATTCTCTGCATTGCCCTTTGGCTTATCTACTGCGCCCAGAGTATTCACGAAATGCCTGGCATCAGTAATTGCCTACTGCAGACTTCAAGGGATACAAATTTACCCTTATTTGGACGACTGCCTGATCCAAGCGGACAGCAAGCACATACTTCTGGAACATCTGGCTTATGCAACACGGTTACTGAATTCTCTAGGATACACACTCAACAAAGAGAAATCCAGGCTAACACCATCTCAGAAAATAACTTTCCTGGGTGCCAACTTGGACACAAACACCCAGATGGCTTATCTTACGCCAGAAAAACAGGGGCAACTAACTCAGTACTTCAAAACACTAGCAAATTGTACCAGGCTTACTGCAAGGAAAATCCTGCAGGCTCTGGGCTTCATGGCATCTTGCATTCTTTTAATCCTATGTGCAAAGTTACATATGAGGAAACTTCAATGGTACCTAAAAAACCTATGGTCTCAACACAGCCACAGTTTGGAAACAATAATACCATGTTTGCAAAAGGAATTTCTATGGTGGGCCCAAGCATGTCAAACAAACACAGGTCTTCCATTCTGCAAGCCTCAAGCAAATCAAGTCATCACAACAGACGCCTCAGATTACGCCTGGGGGGCGCACATGACAGACAGGTGCATTCAGGGCAAATGGTCCCAAAAGGAAAAGCACCTTCACATCAATCAAAGAGAAATGCTAGCAGTGATAAATGCAATTACAGCTTTCAAGGACCTCCTGCATCCAGGACAATTATTGATAAGAACAGACAACACCACAGTAATGTGGTACATAAACAAACAAGGAGGAACACATTCATACCCCCTGTGCAGACTAGCCATGACACTTTGGAACTTGGCTCTGAAATGGCAAATCGAACTTCAAGCACAGTACTTGCCAGGCTTGGAAAACACACTGGCAGACAATCTAAGCAGAAATATGACAGATCCACACGAATGGAAGTTGCATCCTCAAGTGTTTACAAAGATAATCCAAGCGTGGGGGAGGCCAGACATAGATCTCTTCACCTCCCACAGGAATCATCAATTGGAAAGGTTTTGTTCAAGGACCTTTCATCCAAAGGCCTGGAGAGTGGACGTCCTTTCATTCAGTTGGACAGCATGGACAGTTTATGCTTTCCCACCTCTGCCTTTTCTGCCCAAGGTGCTCTTGAAAGCAAGAGCAGACAGACCGAAGATGATACTGATTGCTCCAGACTGGCCAGGACAACGCTGGTACCCACTACTGAGGAGCCTAACACATACTCCCTGGCCCCTACCTCTAATGCCTCTTCTGCTGACTCAGCACAGCTACAAAACTCTTCACAGTCAGCTGAAAACACTCAATCTCGCTGCATGGAAAATTCCTTAACACCACAACAGACTCTACTCCCCAAAGAGGTGCAGGATGTCATTTTGGAGGCCAGAAGGCCATCTACTAGAAAGGCTTACTCCGCAAAATGGAAACGGTTTTGCTCTTGGAATGAGAAAAAAGTCCAGGACCCTAAAAAACTGAATTTGCCTCAGGTATTACAGTATCTAGCTGCTGAACAGTGGACTTTCATTTTCCTCCATAAAAATCCATGCCTCAGCCATTTCTGCAGAATTCAACACAGATCCACCCTTATTCTCTCACCCACTCTTAAGACAGTTCCTCAGAGGGGCTAAGAATATAAGACCACCAAGGAAACAACCAATACCAGCCTGGGATCTTAATTACATTCTAGAAAAATTAACATTGCCTCCCTTTGAACCAGCTGCCTCAACAGATTTGCAATACTTGTCCTGGAAAACAGCTTTCCTTCTGGCCATTACCTCAGCTCGTAGAGTATCGGAACTACAAGCCCTCATGGCTGTGCAGCCCTTTCTCATCTTCCATCAGGATAGGGTTTCCCTTCGAACCAACCCTTCATTTAGACATCCATAGACAGCTACGTTATTATTTGGACAGAACAAAGCCTTTCAGGAAATCAGAACAACTCTTTGTGTCCTATGCTGTAGGAGCTCAAGGGAAGCCAGTTTCCAAACAGACTATTTCAAAATGGATAGGCCACTGCATATGGTTTTGTTACTCCTATCATGGAAAATCTGTCCCTACAGGCATCAGATCCCACTCCACCAGGGCCACAGCTACCTCTACAGCCTTCCTCAGAGGAGTTCCTACCAAAGATATTTTGGAGGCAGCCACTTGGAGTTCTGTGCATACCTTCACAAAACACTACCACCTGCCTTTATATTCCAAAACTAGAGCAGGCTTTGCCACTGCTGTGTTGCAGGGCATTCTGGCTCATCCCAGTTCCACCTAGTGCCTACCACCCTGTGCGTAGCTTTGGGATTCTACCCATCTGTGATTACTGCAGCTGTATGCACGATGAACATAGTACAGTTTTGTACCTACCATAAATGTAGATGTTCGAGTGCTAATACAGCTGCAGTACAGTTTTCCCTCCCTCCTTCCCCTCTTGGTAGAGGCCTAGGGCCTAACCCCTCTTCATACAACCTGATGGGGTTATCCTTCTATGGTATATTTGCTTGCAACTACTGATTTTTGATTATATTGCATTTCATGTATATAAATATAATTTATGTATTGCCTTCCTTCTGGGGGCACCTGACCTCTGGGGCAAGAAAGACTGAAGAAAATGGCATCGGCTGTGTCTTATATAACCCTGCCTCACTGACGTCAGGAAAGAAAGCGACAACAACCGACGCCGGACCTAGACTTTGGAATTCGGCCGACCGAGGGACCGCCTGACGGCAGAGAACCCATCTGTGATTACTGCAGCTGTATTAGCACTCGAACATCTACATTTATGGTAGGTACAAAACTGTACTTTGTGAAACATTCTCAGACAGTTTCATGTCTTTTCGGGATGCACAATTAATGAAGTAAAAATAGCTGTAAACTATGTACCCACACACAAATTGGTTCAGTAATACCCATATTTATGGGGACATGATAAAATGAACTACTTAATGAGTATGGATTAAAACGTTTTTTGTTATAGCTGCTAGGGATAGGTAAGAAGAGACTAAACAAAAGATAATACAACTGAAAAATTGGAATTGCTGTTTTATGGACATGGACAGCAAAATACAAGCAGTGAAAATGCTTTTAGCTTGTTTAGTTTTATCCCAAGGTCAGGCATATATTTATTAATAGGAGAAGTCGTGGATAGCAATTAATAAATAGTTGATCCTTCTAATAGGACAAGATGGTTTGGGATTACCTGATTTGAAGGGATATTCCAGAGCTACACAGTTAAGGCTCCTATACATAGCATAAGCAGATAGCTATAACTGAAAGTGGAGAAGGAAGATGATGAAATGGGGGAAACTCAAGAAACAAGGATAGAGTGGACTTTTGGATGCAGATCCTTAAGTATAATGACAGTAACCATACAGAATATTGTATTCCTAAAGTAAGTAGAAAGTATTCAAAGAGGTAAGTCAAAAGGCAAAATGAGAAATAACATTCTACCAGTATGGATGACTGCAATTAGAGGTACAGAGAATAGGGTTTGGAATTTACTGGAGAAACCTGACAGACGAGCCAAGGTATTGGGAGTAATAATTAGAGAGGGAAAGGAATAGAATGGAAAGAGACCAAGAATTAATTTGGACTACAGGCTACAGATTGCCTTCCCTATCAAGGATTGATATCAGAGAATAGGCAAAACAAAAGAAATATGAGGATCCTGAGTGAAAGCCCAGCACTGGTAGAGTTTTTAGTAGAATTTAGAACAGAAGCTGCAGTTAAAAGAGGGATAATTAGTAGATCATATAAACTATTGCATGATAACTATAAGAATCCAACAGAGGAAGCTAGAAAGGATTGGGAAGAGAAACTGGATAAGCATTTCACAAAGAAACAATGGGAGGATATATGCATGCCTCGTAAATATGAAACGATTTAGTCTGTCAGATATGCTGGGTGAGCTAATTGGTGTTACTAAGGAAATTATTTTTTGAACTGTGATACAGAATCAGAATCGCCTAGACATGGTAAGGCCTTGCTGAGTCTAATTCTGATGGCTGCCAAAAAAACAATTACTAGAAAATGGAAATCAAACTCTAAACCAACTGTGCTAGAAGTGTGTTAAATTCTATGTAAAACCGTCACTGTACCTGTCAATGTTGTTCTTGTTTTATTGGAGATTTTCTCCCCAGACCCCCGCTGAAAATGGACTTGCACCCAAATGGACTATCCTGGTCAATAAATGTAAAATAAATAAATAGTAACAGAGACAAAATAACTGGATGTGTGATCTTTATAAAAGGGTAAGAGCAAATTACACAGACAAATGGGAATTGTGAGTACAATGAATGCAGAATAATGTTTTGGAGGAGGAATAAGGTTTAAGGGAAGGCAGGAATTGAATGAGCTATGTAATATTTGACCGACAATGACTGGATAGCTTATAAGTTGAGTAAATGTTTGCAACTGAAAATATGTCAGTATTGTTCGTTTTTATTTATATAAATGTGTGTGATTGCCTGAGTCATAAGTGATAATTTAATAAAGATGTTTACTGTTTAAAAATAAATACATTTTTTGGAAGTCTGAGCTTATCCAGCATTGCATATGAAAATGCCCAACAACCTTCCTTGAATATTTTTTCAGCATGTATTGACAAAATCTTTAAATGGTTGCAACATACATGTTGGACTACCGTAAAAGTTTTGAAGATGTTATCTGAATTTGTCTGCCTGCTATAAAACCATGCTGGTTATAAGTAACAGTTATAGCATTAAGATTATTAGCCTTCTAGCCAAGATGCTCAATTAAGCACTTATAATCCAAATTCAAAGTGTAAGTTCACCACTTGGGAGGACGGATCTTCATTCTCTTCACACAACACCAAGATAATAGCCTGTTTCCTTGGAAAAAAGAATTTCATATTGACGCAATACTTGGTCAACTAGCTACAAAAATGTCTTTAATACCCAGTTCCTGTTTAAATATTGAAATTCCTTTGGTAGGTCATCAAAGCTAGGAGGTTTTTCCATGGGGGTTGACTCTTCTAAATATCCTTGATTTCCTCCATGTGTATAGAGAACATCAGAAAATGACTTTGCTCATTTGTTACTTTTGCCAAAAGGAGCCCAGATAATACCCCACTGAGACCCTTTGTCCCCTGTCCTAACCAAAATAGAGTGTCATATGAATGTTTACAAAATTTTCTAAAGATATCCTAAATTTCCACAGTTGTATATTCCTTTAGTCACAACTCATCTTCCATAAGTTTCATTGCCACTCTCTGACATATTGCTGATAAAGTCTTAATGCTGAAATCTTCTGAGATGGCAAGATATTCTCAAACTACTTTGCTGACAAACTAGCTTTTCTAAACTCTTCCTCTTTGTGTAGAATATTTAATATCTCTGATTCCGTCACTTTCAGTTTTCCTGTATTCTTATTACCTTCCGTATTTAGGGGCTGCAGCTCTTACAGCTAAGCTGTTCCAGTCTCCAGGATATCTTGCATCTTCTTCCTATCACCCTTGTCTTCTGCTGAGCTTGCTCTTTCATAAGGTCTTTGCAAGCATTCCAGTTTTCAGACATTTTTTAAATGTCCTACTTGAAAGATTTACCCCACATCACATTCATCCCACTCTTTATCTATTCAGAATAAAATTGTTGATTCTTACATAATGTAACTCCAAACCAGCAGATTATTTCTAACAGCTGCCTATTACCCTCAGTTTACAAGGTCTACAAGGGGGGAATGCAATTTGTGTAGTAAATGAATGCTGTTTGCAAAAACTAAAGCCTTGTCTGTTCTTGAATATTATCTTTCTGGGGCTTTTCTGTGCACAGTATTACCCATTTATTTCTTATTTCTCCTTTTCTACTTGTAGCCAGGATAGTAAGAATTTCAAACATCTGAGGAGCCCCATCCAACCAAGCTTTGGTATCCTATGGCTGCAGTATCGAACTACACAATTCCTTTTCTACTTGTAGCCAGGATAGTAAGAATTTCAAACATCTGAGGAATCCCATCCAACCAAGCTTTGGTATCCTATGGCTGCAGTATCAAACTACACAATTCCTTTTCTACTTGTAGCCAGGATAGTAAGAATTTCAAACATCTGAGGAGCCCCATCCAACCAAGCTTTGGTATCCTATGGCTGTAGTATCGATCTGCACAACGCTTCATAGGATCGTAGGCGATTACTAGGCTAATGGCTCTGGGGCCCTTACAAGCCTAGCCAAGAGTTTATCCCCAAAAAAGTAACCCCAATCAGCACCTGTCACCCCGGTCAGTAAGGGACACAGGTAGAACCCCTGGGACAAATTTGTGGTTACCCATCCACTCATCAGGGTTGCACTTGAAGACGGTCAGCAACGTACTTTGTTTGACGTGTATGGGGAGTCTGTTAAAGAGACAGGGCAGCCTCTGGGAGACAAACCTGTGTGAGACAGGTCACCTCTGAGCAATCTGTATGATACAGAGTAGTGTGATAGTGATATGAGCCTGTCCACATAGGACAGGTGTTGGAGGCCATGGATTCTCTTTATGAGGCATTTCTGTGGTCTTTCCAGTTGGTGCAGGTGTTTGGAGAGGTACATACCAAACAGGGTGTTGTACTCAATTATTGGCCTAATGAAGGAAGAGTACAGAGAGGTAATAACCTCCTTTTTTCTAGATGCAATTCCTTTACTTATGAGATGAACCAAGTAAAATGCTTTTCTGACCACTCCCGCTACATGATGTGAGATTATTGTCAACTTGTGTACCCAGGTCTCTCACCACAGGTTGTGTGCTTATGGGGTTGCCGTTAATGTGGTAATCAGTAGGGGCCATGTTTTTGCCGAATGGTATGATGATACATTTTTTTTGCATTTAACTTAAGGCCATGACCTTGGCACCATTCATTTGTTGCTGAGAGACCCTTTTGAAGTATGTTAACATCATTTGGAGAGTCAGTAATAGCACCCAACTTGCAGTCATCTGTAAACTTGGTCAGCCCCAGGCCGTTTTTCTTTGTCTGGACCTCTGAGAAGTAGATGCCAAACAATAGCGGTCCCAGGACAGATCCCTGGGGACACCACTAGTGACAGGTCTGCTGTCGGAGGAGGTGGCACCTATTTTGATCTTGTGGGTCCTATCAGTAAGCCAGTTGGCCACCCACCTGATAAGACAGGGATTTATACCAAGTTGTGTTAGCTTTTCAATGATGCCCGAGTGGGGGATTGTGTCAAAGGCTTTGGCCAAGTCAAGGTAAGCTGTATGTACTGACTTTCCCTCATCCAGTGCCTTGGTGACAGTCTCAAAAAAGTCAACCAGGTTCAACAGGCAAGATCTGCCCTTGATGAATCCGAACTGGGTGGGTCAAGTGCTTGGAGATTGCCTATGTCATTGTTTATGAGGTCCATAATAATACGCTCCATGGTCTTACAGATCAGACTTGTCAAGCTAATGAGGCAATAGCTTCCAGGGTCAGTAGTGGCACCACCTTTGTGCAAAGGGGTGACAATGGCAGTTCTCCACTCTGCTGAAATGAAGCCTGTACTTAGGCTATGGTTGAATAGGGTGCTCAGTGGCGAGGCTAGTTCTTGTTAGAGATGTTGCAGAATACAGCCTGGGATACTGTCAGATCTCATTAAAGCGGTGTTCTTTGCCTTGGATAGGGCCTTAAACACTTGATCTACAGATATATGAGGTGTGGGGCAAGTATCGGGGATGTTGAATGGGCCTTTGGGGGAGACAGAGGGGGATGAAGTTTGCGCTGACCCCGTCTGCTAGCAGGTTGGCTAAGTCAATAGGATCAGTTTAAGGGGTACCGTTAAGAACTAATTCAGAACAAACCTGGGCTTTGCCATATAGGTTTCTGACACAATTGAAAAAGGCTTTGTGGTTAGCCTTTGTTCCGGAGGCTAATTTTGATTCATAATTGGCTTTGGAGGTTTTCACTAGTGATTTGCTTGTTGAGGCTAAGGAGGGAGTTTTTCCAATTGGGAATTTGTGCCTTTTTACCCTTGGGCAACAGTTTCTTCCTTTTGTTGTAAAGCCTGTTGATAGAGGATTTCCACCACATACGTTTCTGTTTCCTTGAGGAGCAGGTTTTAGTTCTGCTGGGTATGGCTGAGTCCATGCAGATGTACAGGTGCTTGTATACTGCACTGGCATACTGTTTAGCATAGCTGTCTGTATCCTCTGAGGGGGGCAGTGGTGTGAAATACTGATACCCTCCCTTAGAAGGTTGTAGTCAGTTTTTGAAAAGTTTTTTAGCCTGGTTACAGTTGTGGGGGGGGAGAAGACACTGGGGTATAACTTGTATGGCTGTCTTTGCTATCTTACCATTGAACTATGCAACACTTGTAGACTCTTCCTTATGTAAACATTTTGCAGGTCAACAGACTCTGCAAATTCAGGAACGAGAATTGTACATCTAGCTGTGTATGTAAGGTAAATCCTACTGTTTAGTTTTACTGTTGTACCACAATTAATTTTTTCTTTACTCTTTTATCTCTGTAACTTTTATATCTCCCTCTGTCTTATCAACTCGCTATACAGTTTTCTTCTCTCTCGCAATTTTATACCCTCCCTTAGAAGGTTGTAGTCAGTTTTTGAAAAGTTTTTTAGCCTGGTTACGGCTGGGGGGGGGGGGGTTGGACAGAGTAGACACTTCGAATGAGACAGACCAATTGACTTATCTCACCAGAGAAAAACTTACTATGGGGTAGTACAGCGGTCACCTATGTTGGTGAGAACCAGGTCTAGAATGCTATTTCCCCTTGTAGGGGATGAGACAAGCTGGTCTAGTGCATTAGAACTGATGAAGTCAAGGAATTGTTGGGTGAGTGCATTAGATTAGGAATAGTTCACCCAGTTTATGGTGGGGTAGTTGAAGTCACCAAGGATCAGGGTGTTGGGGGGGGTACCTTGATGGACTCAAGTAGGTTCAGGTAGAAAGAGTGGGTGTCCTGAGTCATGGAGGGGGTATAACTTGTATGGGTGTCTTGCCAGTTGCACCTTCTTGTGCATCTTGCATGCCAGTGATACAGAGACAAGAGTTATGAATCTAGGTGTCTATTATTTTAAATATGTTAGGAGCCCCTCTCCCCAGTGTTTGATATCCCACTGCTACAGTATTAAACTACACCATACTTAGTGATCTCCTCAGTAAACATTTTACAGGCCCAAAAGCTCTGTGGAATCAAGGACAAGAATTTGCAGTTCGAGTGTCTATGATTTTCAAACATCTGAGGAGCACCCCCCTCAAAGCTTTGCTATCTTACTGCTGTACCATTGAACTATGCAACACTTGTAGACTCTTCCTTATGTAAACATTTTGCAGGTCTGCAAATTCAGGAATTAGAATTGTACATCTAGCTGTGTATGTAAGGTAAATCCTACTGTTTAGTTTTACTGTTGTATCACAGTGAATTTTTTCTGTGCTCTTTTATCTCTGTAACTTTTATATCTATCTCTCTCTTATCTTATCAACTCGCCATACAGTTTTCTTCTCTCTCACAATTTTATACAGTGATAGTATCTCCTATTGGTTCCTTATTTTCTCTACTGCTGTCATATTTAAGACTGGCTCTTTGTCTCCTGAACCTGGTTGTCTACCTGTTGTGTTCAGTGGAGACACAGTTCTGTTGTATGTACTCCTTTTTACCTTTTTCCTTCCCTAGATCTGTTATTACTAGTCAACTCTGTCATCTCATTTAGTCTACTGTCTTATTCACTTTACTTGTGATTGCTCTTTCCCTTCTCTGCGTCTAGATTTTGTCCAATCTTTAACACCATATTGTCTGTTGTATACATTCAGGCCACAAGTCCATTATTCTGGTGTTTATCTTTCTGGGGCTTTCCTGTGTGGGTCTATATTATGTGATCGAATGGTCAAATAGTCGAACACTTAATAGTTGGCCTGTAATAATCAAACCGCCACAATGTCGAACGGTTCAATGGAGATCTCCATACAGTGCGGAAATGGAAGTTTTCCATTGTCTGCACTGTAGTGCAATCTTGGAGTTGGTATATTTAAGTAGCGGGGGGGTTTGGGGGTGCAGGGGTGCTTGTTCCCATGCGTAGAGCGTTTAAATGGTTTGTTTGGGTGGGTTTTTCTTTTTTTATTTTCCGTTCGACTTTGTGGTGGTTCGATTATTACGGGTCAACTATTACATGTTCGACTATTTGACCATTCGGTCAGGTAATATAGAACCTTCCTGTGCGCACCATCACTCATCTCGGTCTTCATTCTCAGTTCTACTTCTAGGCAGAGCAGTAAGGTAATTATTTTTGTAACAATTTCTTTATTGACATTTCTTAAATAACATCTCCTTTGAGTTTAAACCAAGAACAAACATATTAGACCAAAAAATAAAAAATAGTTAAGTAGAGTGAAATGTAATAGAGTGGCAGGATGGTGTTATCACATATGATTAGCAAAAAAGCTGAGAAAAATATTAAATCATTCAATAAACTATATACATATGTACTGCTTGCCTGTAAAATACAACCAATATGACAACACTGTAGGCGTACTTGGTATGCAATTATTTCTACTGGGGAAGGATAAAATTAGTCTGGATTATAACAAGTATCCCAAAAGTCTACTGATTATAAGAAAATGATGGAAGGGGAGAGGTGTTGGGAACAGAGTGCAGAGAGAGAAAGTACAGTTTTATTCATTAATAACTGGAAATTGGTAGGAGTCAGTGGGTGTTATCTCAGTATATGATCCATTAACGAGTTCCAAAATTCAACAAAATGTTTTTTTCGTTTTGGGGTATGCATTAAAAATCTGTGTGCTGGTATGTATCTAATAGCTATTTGTCTGAATTCATTCCAAGACATCTGAGTTCTGACTTTCCATTTCAGTGTTATAAGTGTGAATAGTGTAATTAATAATATTCTTTCTTGTTTGTTTAGCTTCACAGGGGGGGGACATCTAATGGGGCAAATTTCCAGGATAATGTAGATTTCTCATATCCAATTTTGCTTAATCTAATTTTGAGTGAACACCATAATTTGTATGAGCACTTACAGCTCCAAAATATATGAAGTAGGTCAGCATTCTGGCTATCACAATGTGGACATAAGTGGGATGAAGTAGGTTTAAATTTGTTTATTTGTGTCATGAACTGAGTGTAGCTCAGTTTTCTGAAGATAGCATATTTGTCATTTGAATAGACTGAGTCATTTGGTCATTAGAAATTAGTGGATGTATGTCACACCAGTATTTTGAGAAAAGTATCTCTTCTTGGTACCTTAATGACATTGTGAGTTTGTATGAGCAGGATATCATTTTCTTTCTCAGTGTTAGCAGAGACTAGAGTGTTTTGACTAAACTTATGTCTCTCTGTGTGATTATAGAATTATTTAGTATACTGGCACACATATCTCTGATTTGTCTTAGCATAATTAGGTATTGTTTAGGTAAGTTCAAAGTTGTTCTCAGCTCTGTGAGGGATTCATTCCTATATGAATAAAGGTCTAACACTGTCAGCTCCCTTAGCACGAGGTATGGTTTTAAGTTTAACATTTTGTCATTAATCTTAAGGTTAGGATTCATATGTAGAGGTTGCATTATAAAATGGCATTATATAAATTCAGTGAGTTGATACGTTTTTGCAGTGCCTTAATTTTGTCTCCAATTGTTTTGTGTAACTTCATGTTCTTCAAACTATTTTTGTCCAAGAAAAGGAGAGCTTGGGGATTTATGTTTAATGATTTAACATAGTTAGAGTATGGGGCCATATTTTTTTTTTGCTTGGATTATATTCAGATGTTGCCAGTACCCTGTTGACTCTTATTATGTCGTAGTATAGTTTAAAGTCTGGAAGAGCTGAGCCTCCCTTTTCTTTAGGGAGAATCATTTTTTATATACAGCTCTGACTGATTTAGGATACCATACAAACTTGGAGAGAGAGGAGTGTAGTTTATGGAAGAAGTTAGCTTGCACTGGTATGTCAGTAGCATTGAATATAAGTATAACATTCTGGGTAGAATGGCAGTAAGGTAATTCTAAACTGTTAGTTCTCTGAGTTTATTTTTAGACTTACATAGATTATTTTATTTGGAGTCATTCTCACCACTATTGTCTGGTTTGACCCCTGCTGTGCTCCCCTACCCTACTCCCAGTTTCCACCCACCCCTTTATACGCTACATGTATATTCTGTATAACTCCATCCCTACATTACTTTACCCTATTAATTTTTTTTCTCATTAAAAACTAAACCCACTCTGTTGCTTCTTAGCCCTGCAGCTAATGGACAGCATCACAGACAAATCAACAGTAGCAGCTTATCAACTAATCTCACCTCCCCATAGTAACACTCATATATATCCATTCCCAGAAGACTTGTTTGCCTTCATCTACTCCAGTAACAACACTTTCCCACCCAACTCAGTGACTCTAACTTGACAGCTTTCTTCTCTTTCTATACTGTACTTAACCTCAATGCCATCTTCTATTTTACAGTCAAAAATTCTAATTAATTTACTAATCTGTCTATATTATCTCTGGTTGCTACAGCAAGCCCTTACTTCCTGAACTCACAGGATCAAGCCAAATTGCTGTTCTCACTTCTCTTCCTGCTATACTGTTCTCGTTATCTTAACTTATTGTATACTAACACATCCCTAGAATATAATGACACAAACATTAAGAATGACTACCTCCCTACTTATTTTTACTAATCTTACTTTTTACCACACTCCACAAATTATACACCATCTGCTGTTCCCTAATCACTCTCCTCTTAACTACTGCACCACCATCTATACATCCGTCAATATTGTACCAAACCTCTAAAATACATCTCATACTCATCTCTTCATAAGTAAATATCTAAACTGCTCACTTACCCTACCAAAATCCAAACTGAAAAGCTAGATTAAAAACCAAAATGTTTACAACATGCTTGATCTTCGTGCCAAGCATACACGTTTGTGGTAACATTCGCCCTAATCCTTTCTCATCTACATTGATCTCAAACACAAAATGCTCAACCAGTACAACCCAATCCACAAATCAGCAGACACCAACTAACACTGCTGGGCACTCAACATAAAACTGCATGTTAACAAACTTTTGCTAACCATAATGGCTTGAAACTAGTCGATATCAGTATCTGCATTATTTGAGTAAACTACCAGAATTTAATGCATGGATAAGATTGCACTCCCTTGATATATTAGCAATCACTAAAACTAGGTTAAAGCCAAGCATCAAAGATGAAAATATTCTCCCACCCGGCTATAATATAATCAGAATGATAGAATAAGAAAAAGGGTGGTGGTGTTTCTAGAATGTATTCTCACTCATTATAGGTTATATGCTACATCACAATTTAACAATACAGAGCCCCTCATCACATTTCTCAAACTTAATAAACACAAAAGGCTATGCATCCCTCCTGGACAAAATGCCACCCCAGCTGAAGAGATCTTATCTTGAGTATCAACTACCCCTCCTCACAAACCTGTTACACTAGGGGTCTAAATACTGAGTGGCAGCCTTTCACTACAGAATTCCCCAAAAGCCACTATAACCTGTGTGGCTTTACTCAACTCATTAACACCTCAGCAAGATTTAACAAGCAAAGTACTAAAGCTTCTGTATTAGACTGGACATTTACTTCCACATGTATCTTTTTTTATATCCTCAGGGACCCTTCCAGATAGCTTCAGTAATCGTTGTCCAGCAATTGTTAACAAGTAAAACAACCATACACCTAAGCCTATAGTTACAACATGGTATACAGTTGATTACGTTTCAACCCAAAAATCTTTGCATCCACATTACAAAGTTATAATTGGTCCATTCCAAAAACACTCCCACTTGATGATTCCATTGCAAAATTCAGTACTGTGTTTCTCAGCATATTTAATGAACAGACCCCTATTAGAAGAAAAAAAGTCAAAGCTAATCCTGTCCTATGGTTAATAAATCAGTCGAGATCTCATACCCGGTAGATCTCAATGCAAAACACAGCAAAACCTGCAAGCTTACAAATACCTCTGTAATCTTGCCAAAACAAAAATTAGAGCCAACAGAAAAAAAATAATATACCTCACTCCAGGACACCCATCAAAACAATCCAGATCATTTCTGGGTATCCATTAAGCATTTATTGTTCTCTGTGAAGAAAGATGAGACCAATCCATCACCTAATAACACCCGTCAGAGATTGCATCAACATTTAACTCATACTTCATTGATACTTTAACCGTTTTAATAAAAAAATAATTCATCCACTAACATAACCACCTGTCAGCAAACAATCACTCTGTCACCCTCACATTACATGCTGTATCAGCCTCTATTAAAAAAAGCACCTACAAAAACTAAAACTCATTACTCTTGCTCCAGACAATCTTCCTCCGGAGTATCTCAAATTGGCTGCAGACACTATAGCCTCCCCTTGTCTGTCATCCCTAACTATTGTAACAGCTATCTTCTCTCAGTCTTGTACCCCAGTCCCTACAATCGTAGAACAACTACCTATTGGGCTGAGAACCATCAGTCAAATAACAAAGTGCCCATTCTACATTCCTACCAGTCCCTATCGGGATATACCAAGGGTCTGTCCTGGGTCCTCTGCTTTTTTCATTAAGAAACTCCATAATGCATCCTTACATGCCTGTGTACTCCAATATGCCGATGACTTGAGCCTCATATGTTCTGTCAAAACTCTGTTCCATCTTCAACATATAACCTAGCAATCTTTTCCCCTCATTGAATCCTGAATTAATAACTTAATAACTTTGAACTCCTAGTAATTCCAATGAAAACAGTGCAACTCTTAATCTTTCCCTAAACACACAACCTGAATAGGATGGCCTTCACTGTTACCTCCCCAAATAACACAAAAATAAAAACTGTCTTGCGCAAATAATTGTTAGAGTTCATTATAGATGACTACTTAAAATTCAACTTGCATATACATCATATTAAAAAGACCCACCATAATCTCGGGACACTTTATAAAGTCAAGCTCTCCCTCACAGACAGCGCCAGAAAACCTTGCCGTCTACCTTCCTCTTATCATCCCTACTGTATGGCTCTCTGATCTTTACAAATTTATGACCACACTTAAATCTAAACTAGAGCAAAATTAGCAAAGCTGGCAACAAGTCTGCCTTATAGACCACACCACTGTATTAACCTAAAACAACTAAACTGTCTTGGTTATTTGAGTCCACAGTACAGTCTGCAATCCACAAAAATGCCCATCTCTGACAGGAATCATTAAGCAGCATAATCAAGACAATTATGTTCACAAGGCAAACAACTTCTTAACATCCGTAACTCCAGTAGCTCCGCAGGAGATGCCCTGTACTCAAATGATATCACTAAAACGTGGAACTCATTAGCAGAGCATGCAAAATATTGCTTGTTAACTATAAGAATCAATCAGAGGAGGTTAGAAATGATTGGGAAGAGAGAGATTGGATAAGCAATTCACAAAGAAACAATGGGATGATATATGTATGTGCCCAAAATATGCAACAAAGACTAGAAAATTTAGGATCCTTGTTTGAAGTGTTTACATAGGTATTTTTATTCCCCAAGTAGACTATAAAGAATTTTTTCTCAAGTAGACAGCAAAGGTTGGAGGTGTGATGGGGAAGAAAGAGGTAACTAGGAACATATTTCTGGTAGTGTAATGAGTTGGCAGATGTCAGAGATTCTGGGTGAACAAATAGTTGCAACTAAGTAAATGATTTTTCTGAACTATGACACAGAATCTGAATTACTTAGACATAGTAAAGCCTTGCTGAGCTAATTATGGTGGCTGCCAAAAAGCAATTACTAGAAAATGGAAATCAAAGTCTAAACCAACTCTACTGGAAGTAGTGAATATAGTAACAGAGATAAAACAACTGGAATGGGATCTTTAGAAAAGGACAGGAGCAAATTACATAGGAAAAATGGGAATTGTGGGAACTACATGCAGAGGAGGAACAAAATTTAAAAGAAGGCAACATTTAAATGGGCTATGTAGTTTGACTGACAATGACTAGATAGATTATAAGTGATATATAATGTTTACTGCTAAAATTATGTTAATATGGTTTCTTTCCATTTATATAAATGTATGACTGTCTATGTCATACATGACAATTTCGTAAAGATGTTTCTTGTTAAAAAAAAATAAAATGTGGAACTCAATCCCACTCTTACTGAGATTAGCAAATAACCTCCTCGCCTTAAAAACTGATTTTAAAAAATGCATATTAGATTCTTGGCTTTCTTCTTGCTGAACCTCTGGGTAATATCTCATAACATAAATATAATTTCTGACTAACACCTGTTAAGTAAAATGACATATATGTTTTCAACTTTTTTCAAAACGTTTCAAACGTTTAAAAAAATGTATATGGCAGTGCACTGTGTGGCTGTGTCAGCTCATTCTATAGATATGCATATTTTGTCTTCTTTTGCACAGAAAAGCTTGAAAAAATCAGTTTCTGCACTTCCAATTGAAGGTACAATAACTTACAGTAGACAGAAGTTGCTAGAAATTAAACAGTCGACATCTACATGTTATTGGTTGGATGCCGTGAAGACTGCAGAGTATCTGGAGCCTACTACTTGCACAGAGCTACAACAGCTGGGTATTTTAACTCCTTCTCCGGGTCGATCCTCAGCTGGGTTGCCTTCTGTGCGGAGTGTGCACGTCTTCCCTGTGGTTGCGTGGGTTTCCTCCGGGTGCTCCGGTTTCCTCCCACATCCCAAAGACATGCTGTAGGTGGACTGGATACTCTAAATTGTCCCTAGGCATAAGTGCGTGCATGCGTGTGTGGCCTTCTTGGAAAGTTGGGCACCGGGCTGGCAACTTGACACCATAAAACTCCACTGCCAATCATGAACGGACAGGTGATCCACTGTGGCGACCCGTAACCGGGAAAAGCCAAAAGAAGAAGAAGACACTCTAAAGTGCCTAAAACTGGTAGAACAGGTTTCTGGAATATGCTGGAGAAGAAAAAAGAGAAAGAGATGTCAGAGAACAAGGAAAAGAGGTTGCAGAGCAGATATTGATGTAAAGTTAAAAGCAAACCCCTGCAGTACCAACTATACTCCTAGCTAATGTGAGATCACTGGATAGCAAGATGGACTACTTGAGACTGGAACTCAACAAGAACAATGTGAGAAATACTTGTTTATTTTTGATTACTGAGATGTGGCTGCATGACAAGATAAATGACAGTGCAGTTAACTTAGAGAGTTTTACTCCGTTTCTTACAGACAGAAAACATGCACTGTGTGGGAAGGCCAGAGGAGGTGGAGTCTGCATCTGTGTTAACAAAAGATGGTGTAGCAACTGTGAAATTGTACTGTTACACTGCTGTGAGAACTTGAGTTCCTGTCCTTTAAATGTAGACTATTTTGCTTGCCCAGGGAGCTGAATGGGGTCAGTGTAACAGTAGTGTATATCCCAGCTAGTGCTAATACCACTGAGGCTCTAAATAAATTATGTAATTACATAGGCAAGCTGCAGAGCAAATATCCTGATTTTGTACTTCAGCTGGTGACTTTAATAAAACAGATCTGAAAGTAGTACTCCCGCACTCCCATCAGTATGTGATGTTCCTACAATGGCCGATAATATCCTGGACAAGGTGTACATAAACTTAAAGAAAGCTTTTAAGGCAGTGCAACTTTCACATATGGGAAGCTCTGACTGTTATACCATCTTGCTGTCCCCAGCTTACAAACCTTCACTGGTTAGAGATAAATTCACAAAGAAACAAATCAGGGTATGGCCCAAGGGGGCTAAGAAGGACCTCCAAGACTGCTTTGAAAGAACCAAGTGGGTTATATTCAAGAAGGCAGCCACAGTGAATCAGCATCTGAACATGGTGATGGCATACATTTCAAACTGTGTTGATGGGGGTAACAAGTACCAAGTATCACTATTAGAGCTAACCTGAAGCCATGGCTCACCCCTAAGGTATCTGAGCTTCTGAAGGAGAGAAATGCAGTTTACAGTACTAAGGACAAAGCCGCCGTAACGTAGCAAGAGGTACTCTGAGGAGAGGTATAAAGGAGGCTAAGAGGAAGCATGACAGAAAGGTACAGAGCTACTTTGAAGACATGAAGGATGCAAGGAGACTGTGGCAAGGCATACAGGAGATCACTGACTACAAAATCAGGTCAACACAGTGTGTGGACAGCATCGAATTCCAGGACAGTTTGAACATCTTCTTTGGTAGATTTGAGGAAAGAAACAACAGGTCGGCACTAAAGCAACCCACTGATGAGACGGATGCAATACTCAGCCCCTGCACAGAGGAGGTAAGAGAGCTAAGGAGAGTGAACCCCAGGACGGCTGTTGGCCCAGACAACATACTGGGCAAGGTATTAAAAGGCACAGTGCTCAAGGAAATATTTAACTCCTCTCTTGCCATGGCAAAAGTAGCCTTATGCTACGAGGAAACTAATATCATCCCATTACTTAAGAAAACCTCCCCCTCCAGCCCTTACAACAACAGACCAGTCGCTCTGACATCCACTGTTATGAAATGTTTTGAATGGCTGATCAAAAAGCATTATTCATCATGCCGGGTCTATATTAGAACACCAAACTTTCAAAATTTCGAGTGTTCTAATATCAAACCCTATGAATCGAAAATTTAAAACATCGAACATACAGAACAGCAAATTTTTTCCTAGGGAAAACATTCGCTGTTCCAAAACACATACACACAACACAAGCACACCAAACAAACAGCAATCCACACACATACACCTAAACTCTTACACCTAACCCTACACAAAACTATACATACACCACTAACTATCCACTTACCTTAACCCGAACCCTAAGATCCGTCACTATCGCACAGTCACCTCACCTGCTCGCTAACCCTAATTCACCTACCCAGCCCTAACCCTCACGTCCACACAATCGCACACTTACCTGACCCATGCCCTAACCCTCACATTCACACAATCGCACACTTACCTGAACCTGACCCGTAACTTTCTACCACAGCGCTGAAAATACCGAAGCAACAGAAACGGACAAGCGAATTCTTTCCCTAGGAAAAAATTTGTTTTATTGTTTCTTCAGTATTTTCAGCATTCTCTGAAAATGGGTTGATATTAAAACACTCAACATTTTGAATGTTCAGTGTTCTAATATAGACCCCATCATGCCTACCTCCTGATTTTGATCCTCTGCAGTTTGCGTACATTGCTAACCAATCCATGGCTGATGCCATATCAGTAGCACTACACATCTCCCTTGAGCATTTAGAGGTCAAAGACAACTACGTGAGGATACTGTTCATAGACTTCAGCTCTGCATTTAATATGGTGGTACCAATGCAGCTGATAGAAAAACTGGCAGATTTAGGAATCAGTAAACATCTCTGTAACTGGATCCTGGACTTCCTGATTGAGAGACCACAGAGGGTGTGTTCAAGTAATGACACATCAGAGTGCATCACAATTAACACTGGATTTCCACAGGACTGTGTTCTCAGCCCACTGTTATTCACCATCCTGACCCATGACTCCTTTGCTAAGCACAAATCCAACCATATCATTAAGTTTGCTGATGACACCACAGTTGGTTGTGGGGCTTATCACAAAAGAGGATGAAAGGGCATACAGAGATGAGGTGGCATCTCAGATCAGTTGGTATGAGGGGAATATCATTAAGTTTGCTGATGACACCACAGTTGGTTGTGGGGCTTATCACAAAAGAGGATGAAAGGGCATACAGAGATGAGGTGGCATCTCAGATCAGTTGGTATGAGGGGAACAACACTGACCTGAATGTAAGCAAGACCAAAGAGATTATCATCAATTTCAGGAACAGGAGAACAAACCACCCAGTGCTCAGGATCAATGGTGAGATTGTGGAGAGGGTTAAGTAAGAACTTCCTGGGTGTACATATATCAGAGGATCTCTCATGGTCGGGAAACACCAGTCAAGAAAGTGTGCCAAGGCCTCCACATTTTAAGAAGGCTGAAAAAAGCTAAGCTTCCTCTTCATATTCTCCCCATCTTCTATAGAGGTGCAATAGAGAGCATCCCACCTGCAACTTCACAGTGTGGTTTGAAAGCTGCACAGTTGCAGAAAGAAAGATGCTACAAAGAGTGGTGAGGGTCACAGTAAAGGTGACAGTTTTCAGACTTCCATCCATGCAACATCTCTTTTCTGCAATAAGCATCTGAAAGGCCACCAGAATAATACAGGGCAACACATATCCTGCTCATGGACTGTTTAAGCATCTGGCATCAGGCAGGAGATATCGCAGCATTCGTTGCAGGACTGTAAGATTCAGTAACAGTTTCTACCCTACAGTGATTAGACTTTTGAACTCGGATGGTAGTCTCAGGGGTCTGGACACATAATAAAGTCATTTTTATTTATTTGTGCAATATATACTTACATATATTCCAAGTGCAATATTTATTTATTATATCCATAGTCAATATTATTTAACTCACTCAAGTGCAATATTAGACAAATAACTTGGGCATTTCAATCTATAGTCTGTTTTGTGTTGTTTTAAATAGGTTAGTTAATTTAGCTGAGGGGAGGGTATTCTTTTCATATAATAGTGTTGGTAAATATCTCTGCTCTTTCGTGCGTCTATTGGGAGTAGTATTGTATTTGTTAGTTTATTCCTCTACTTCTATGTGTTGTTTAATTTTCCTTTGTAATCTCAAGAATTGAGCTTGATGCATGAAAATTCATTTAGGCTGCACGTGTGTAGTTCTAAATGACAATAAAGTTTACTTTGACTTTGAATTCGTACTATTCTACTAAACTGCCTGTAAATATTGCAATTATTCCTACTCCATCTCGAATTTGTCTGTACAAGGCTACTTTTACTCACTAATTTAACAAGTTTTGTCCCCCACCATTCACTACTCTGTGTTAACACTCTTGCTTAAAGTATACTCGATGTTTTGTGCTCCTTAACTTTTGCACTATGGCATGAGGTACAGAAAGTGCCAATCCATATCTCCTCCCATTAGTGAACACTTTTGGCTGATGTTGTGGGGAGAAAAACTTAAAAAAAATACTAAAAGTACAAGCCTGTCACTGAGGAAAAAAATGTAAATTTTCACCTGGGTGACACCAGCTTAGGAAAGCATAACGTGCATCTAAAGACTATCTTTTTCTTCTTCTTCTTTCGGCTGTTCCCGTTGGGGGTCACTACAGTGGATCATCTGTTTCCATTTCTTCCTGTCGTCTGCATCTTGCTCTGTCACATCAACCACCTGCATGTCATCTCTCACCACATCCATAAACCTTATCTTAGGCCTTCCTCTTTTCCTGTTACCTGGGACCTTCATCCTTAGCATCTTTTTCCCAATATACTCAGCATCCCTCCTCAGCACATGTCCAAACCAACGCAATCTTGCCTCTCTGGCTTTGTCTCCAAACCTTCCAACCTGGACTGACCGTCTAATATACTGATTCCTAATCCTTTCCATCCTTGTCACACCCAGTGCAAATCTTAACATCTTTAACTCTGCCACATCCAGCTCTGACTCCTGGCTTTTTGTCAGTGCCACTGTCTCCAACCCATATAATATAGCTAGTCTCACTACCCTCTTGTACACCTTCCCTTTTACTCTTACTGGTACCCATCTGTCACAAATCGCTCCTGACACTCTTCTCCACCCATTCCACCCTGCCTGTACTCTCTTCCACACTCACCATTACTCTTAACTGTTGATCCCAAGTACTTAAACTCATCCACCTTTACCAACTCTACTCCCTGCATCCTCACCATTCCTCTACCCTCCCTCTCATTTACACACATATATTCTGTTTTAGTCCTGCTGACCTTCATTCCTCTGCTCTCTAGAGCATATCTCCACCTCTCCAGGGTCTCCTTAACCTGGTCCCTACTCTCACTACAGATCACAATGTCATCTGCAAACATCATAGTCCATGGGGCCTCCTGTCTGATCTCATCTGTCAACCTGTCCATCACCACTGCAAATAAGAAAGGGCTCAGAGCTGATCCTTGATGTAATCCCACCTCCACCTTAAACGTATCTGTCACTCCCAAAACAGTCCTCACCACTGTCACACTTTCCTCGTACATATCCTGTACCACTCTTACATACTTCTCTGCCACTCACAACTTCCTCATACAATACCACAACTCATCTCTAAGCACCCTGTCATATGCTTTCTCTAAGTCCACAAAGACACAATGCAGCTCCTTCTGACCTTCTCTGTATTTCTCCAACAACACTCTTAGAGCAAACATTACATTTGTAGTGCTCTTTCCTGGCATGAAACCATACTGCTGATCACTAATCATCACCTCCCTTCTTAACCTAGCTTCCACTACTCTTTCCCATAACTTCAAGCTGTGACTGATCAGTTTTATCCCTCTGTAGTTACTGCAGCTCTGCACATCACCCTTATTCTTAAAGATAGGTACCAAAAATTTTTCTCCACTCCTCAGGCATCCTCCAGCTAAAGAATATAATGGACACAAAATCATGCACACTCAAAGATGAGTCTATTAAAATCTATGGTTGTAACTGGTGGTATCCCTATAGTGGTATCACAGAGGGATATACAAAATTTATTTGGCCCATGGTTTAATAAAAAGGTTATAAAGCTTTTTATTATTAAAAAATGGTGCAAATAAATAAGGAAGAAAAAGGATAAAAATGCATCATGGGATTTAACTCGTTAGATGCCATGATGTACCTCCAGAAATGACCAATACACCTTAACCTAAAAACTTTTTCCATTCCTTCTTACTCAGTATCCACTTCTTTCCTCCCATAATTGTTTTAGTTCTCTTTGACACACAGCTTCTTCTCAGTTCATCTCTCACACTAACAGGAATTAACAGAAATATAGTGCTGTCTATTTCACCACCAAAGTATAATATGTACTCACTACTGTATCTTCTACTTTCTGTCTACTGTACTGTACTGTACTAAACTGTACACTTACAAATCTCCCTAACTACATGTAATACAACCTATTAATACATTTACTTTCTTTTATATTCTGTCTCCACCTGAATAATTTTTGACATTCCTGTCAATCGCTATAATTTTTGTGTGATTATTTTTATGTTTACTACTTGTATATATTCAATGCTTTTATTTTATTCATTTTTTGTACATATATATAAACATTGTGATCATGCATTTAACCACATTCATTAGGGGTTCAATTTATATTTGTAGTCTTTGTGGAGCTGTTCTCCCTACGCCTCAACTGAAAAGTTCTTTTTTCCTGCCAAGTTGGACTTCCCTGGTAAACAAATGCTAACACTTTTCTTGAGAGCATATGATTAGTAAGTGTATCTGGCCCAGACTGCCCCTTTAATTTCAGCTACATCCATCAGCCCTATCTTCTTGCAGTAAATTCTGAAATGTCTGGCTAACCGGTTTTGCTCCAGTCTTATGCTCCCTGTTGAATCCTCACATTATGTCTCACTTTTTTCAGCAACCTCCAGATTACATCATCCCTTCCATATTTAATATTATAACTCTTATCATTTGTTTAAAGCCCCATAAAATTATTCCTGTGGATTATAAACACTAGCTGCTATTTCACCACCCCAACCTTACATTCTTTTCAACTCTATAATCCAAAACCTTAATCAGGCAGGGGTGACCTCTTTCCCCTTTGTTATTTGTGTTGTATTTAGAACCATTGACAAAGAAAGTAAGGAGCTCAGAAATTCAAATATATAATTGGTACGGTAATCAAGAAAAGTTAACTGTTTGCAGATGATATTATTTTGTACTTGAAAAAACAGAAGGACATTTTAGTGTTGTGGAATATTCTGAGACAGTTTCACCACTTTTTGGGATACAAAATTAATGAACATAAAACAAAGGCAATACCTGTAAAGTATGTACCCACACATGAATTGGTTCAGCAATACCTATATTTATGAGGTCATGGTAAAATGAAGTACTTAGGAGTATGGGTTAGACAAGATTACATCATAGCAGCTAATGATATGTGGGAAGAGACTAAATGAAAGATAATACAAAAACTGAGAAACTGGAAACTCTTTTTTATGGATCTGGATAAAGATACAAGCAGTGAAGGTGTTTTTAGTCCCTTTAGGTTTATACACAGGTCAGGCATATTTTTTACCAACCAGAGGAGAAGCTTTGGATAGCAGTTAGTAAGGTGTTAAAGGATGTAATTAGGAGAAGAGGACAAGACTCAGTTGGGATAAGCTGATCCTTCCAATAGAACAAGATGGTTTGGAATGACCTGATTTGAAGGGATATTTCAGAGCTATACACTTAAGCTGTGTAGCATAAGCAGAAAATTATGATTCAAAGTAGAAAGGAATGATGATGAAGTGTGGGGGGGGGGCAAGAAATAAGGAGAGACTGGGATTTTGTATACAAATCTTTAACCGTACAAAATGTTATATTTATAAAGTGTAAGAAAGGATTCTAAGAACTAAGCCAATACGGGAATGGCAAAAGGAGATTCTGCCAATAAGGATGGCTGCAATTAGGAGAACAGAGATTATGCAAGAGGTAGCTGAAATTTACTGGAGAAAACTGGCAAAGTAACCAAGTTATTGGGAGCAAATAATTAAAGAAGGAAAAGTAATAGGATTGGAAGTGGCCAAGGATACATTTGGACTGCAAGCTAGAGACTGCCTTCCCTATCAAGAACTGGTATTAGAGTACAGGCAAAGGGAAAGGAATGGGGGATCCTGAATGAAAGACCAGCACTGGTCGAGTTTTTTTTTTTTAATCTACAACAGAAGCTGCTGTTAAAAAAGGAATAATTCATAGGGTATAGAAAATATTGCATGATAACTATAGGAATCACTCAGAGGAGGTTAGAAAGGATTGGGAAAAGAGATTGGAGAAGCAGTTCAAAAATAAACAATGGAAAAACATATGTATGCCTCCCAAATATGCAACACAGTCTAGAAGATTTAGGAGTTTTGCTTGAAAGTGTTTGTATATGTATTTTTGTACCCCCAAGCAGACTCCAAAGAATTTTTCCTCAAGTAGATTGCAAATGTTAAAGATATGATGGAGAGGAAAGAGGTAATTGGGAACATATTTTCTGGGAATGTAATGAGTTGGCAGATTTTAAAAATTCTCTGCGGACTACTCTGTAAGAAGTATTGGGTGATCAAATTGGTGTAACTAGGGAAATTATTTTTTGAGCTGTGATACAAAATCTGATTTTCCTAGACAGAGTAAGGCCTTGATGAGTTCAATTCTGATGCCTGTCAAAAAGGCAGTTACTAGAAAATGGAATTCAAAATCTAAACTAAAAGTATTTGAAGTACTGAATATTGTAACAGAGATAAAATAACTGGAAGTGGAATCTCTAGAAAAGTTTAGGAGCAAACTACATAGAAATAGATGGAAATGAGGGAACAATGCATGTAGAATATGGTTTTGGGGGATGAGTGAAGTTTAAGGGAAGGAAGGAATTGAACCATTTATGTAATGTAAGGTTGATGATATTGCTTGGAAGAATATATGTGATGTGTAATGTTTGTAACTGTGAACATGTTCATATGGTTTGTTTTCTTAAGTATATGTTTACCTATATCATAAGTGATAATTCAATTAAGATGTTAAAAAAGTGGGAAGGCATGAGGTATTATAAAAGGGGGTTGGAAAATACCAGTATAAGAAAGTGATAGTCTAAAAAAGTTGTAGGCAGTGACAGTAAAAGACTAGAGTGGAAAAGAACCAATTGCAGCTTAATTGGAAAACAACGGCTACATGGCGGAGAATGACAAAGAGAATGTGTAATAATGGTAAGCAAGCCGAAGCAAGCCATTAACCTGTTAAGGTGGAAGCTAGGTGTAAAAGCAGGTAATTATGTACTATGAGAAGTCAGCAAGTGTAGCAATAACAGGCTACTGAATGATGTAGGGCAGGGAGTAGTGAGGAACCAAAAGTATTAGTAACACAACTGGGACATGAATGAGTACACAGGGAGGGTCATGAAAGCACTGCTGTGCACAACACAACTGGGACATGAATGAGTACACAGGGAGGGTCATGAAAGCACTGCTGTGCACAACACAACTGGGACATGAATGAGTACACAGGGAGGGTCATGAAAGCACTGCTGTGCACAACACAACTGGGACATGAATGAGTACACAGGAGGGTCATGAAAGCACTGCTGTGCACAACACAACTGGGACATGAATGAGTACACAGGAGGGTCATGAAAGCACTGCTGTGCACAACACAACTGGGACATGAATGAGTACACAGGAGGGTCATGAAAGCACTGCTGTGCACAACACAACTGGGACATGAATGAGTACACAGGAGGGTCATGAAAGCACTGCTGTGCACAACACAACTGGGACATGAATGAGTACACAGGGAGGGTCATGAAAGCACTGCTGTGCACAACACAACTGGGACATGAATGAGTACACAGGGAGGGTCATGAAAGCACTGCTGTGCACAACACAACTGGGACATGAATGAGTACACAGGGAGGGTCATGAAAGCACTGCTGTGCACTTCTGCAGTGCAGAAAAATGTTAATGTACTAAGCGAGTGAAGAAAAGAGGGGTATTACTGTGAGTGACTTAGATAGGAAATATGTTTTTCTGAAGGAAGGAAAACTTTACACTGGGAAAAAAATATAATGGCTATGCACGCAGAGAAAAGTCTATGGGTCACAGGAAAGCATAACATTGAATATAGGGTGAGCTCCATTAAGTTTAATCAAAGTACAGAAATGAGTAGAGTGCTGTGATAGGGAATACTATAATGTCAAAAACAATGAAAGGGAGCATTAAGGTGAAATAGTAAAGTTATAAGCGTGAAGTATAGACTTTTCTTATACTCAATGTTATAGGATGGGAAATGATAGTGCAAGGGTTGGGAGGATTTATCTCATGTAAAATTGAAATCTTTAAGCTAAATGAATGGTGTTGGTGTTACATTACCATACAGAACTGGATAATGAATGCTCATCATGACAGGAGGAAAAGGCAGGTTCTGTTATTAACTGGAGACTTCTGTTGTATTTAAGGAGCTGTTAAAGGTTTCAGGAGGTACTGATAGCTGCTACAGATGAAATGTGGGGAAATAACTATAGAAGGGTAGGGCAGACTGAAAAAATATTAGAGATAAAGTCCATCTTTACATAAATGACAAGAGAAAGACAGAATGATGGGGAGACAGAATAAACAAGCAGTGATGAGGTAGATGCAGTGGAGGAAAGAAAGGTTGACCCTAAATGAAAAAGTATAATTAAGTAAGGTAATCATAGAGCTACAACAGTATGCATATACAATACTAATGATGCAGAGGGTTGCTGAGAAGATATTGTATTATGCGAACATATCTAAGGCAGTCAAATCTGTGACAGCTCATTTAAGACAGCAGACAGTAGAGAAGGCCGTGTTCCAGCTGAAGGAAGAGGGGAATAATGGAACAGTTAAAATGCCAAAGGGTGTACTACGATTGTTAAGGGACAATAATACTGAACATGTTAAGGGTGAGAAGAGAACACAAAATAAGACAGTTTTGAAATACTCTCAACTTATCAAAGTAGCGGGGCAGGAGTTTGTAAGGGGACTAATTGATAACATTTCAAAAGAATTGAGGAAGGCAGTGGTGATACAGATGGTTAACAAGTATCCAGGAAGTGGCAGTGGTGATACAGATGGTTAACAAGTATCCAGGAAGTGATGGCCTCCTAGTAGAGGCATGGAGGTTGTGGGGAGAGAAACTAATAAAAGTATGTGATAAAATCATGAATCAAATCCTAGAAAACAAATAGATTGTGAAATCTTTGAAGAAAGGAGTAATAGCAGTAATGCATAAAGAGGGAGAAGTTTCTAACATACCTGGATTGTACTCCAAATCAGTAGTGTAACAAGGGTGAGATGAAGGGGGCATGTGCCCCCTGTGCAAGGTCTTAGAGGGCACAATCCTGAAGTGCTGTTCCTGCATTCTTCTTTCTGTACTGGCATTTCTGAATGCCAGTACAGAAAGAAAATTGCCAACTTCTGAAGTAAGCTGTAGCAAGCCAACTGCTGCAAATGAAGGTCGAAAGTACATTTTCAAGATTGCAAAATCTTGAAAAAATGCATCGAATGTGCAATGAGTGAATGTCAGTATGCATTCGCTCATTGCAGATTCGGCATTTTGGGTGTGGATCGCACTATAGTGGGGATCGGGAAATAGTCCCTTTCCCCATTGTAGTGCGATCTTGGAGTTAGAATATTAAAGTAGGGGTGCATGGGGGCTTGCCCCCTGTATTACGATATGTATTCGAACTTGTAGTTCGAAAATCAGTGACTCTGCTTTTCGATTTGTTGATTTTTGAACTACGGTGACGTTCAAAGTTTCACTTTTGCGCTTTTGGTTCGCCCAACTGCGCAATTGTAGAATTGATTTTCGGCTTTTCAAAGGTAAACCGTAGCAATCAGCCTGTGACAGATTAAAATGCAACAAATCTTGTATTTTTGGGCACTTTTGCTGAAGAGCAAGTGCAGGGAGGGGTATGCATCTGGTTGGCTTAGACAGCTGGTGTAGCGGAGTGGAGCTGAGTATTTTTTTGGTCTTCCAATGAAGAGCTGTGGCAGGGAGGGAGCGTATGTGTGGGATTAGGCATGTGCTTCAGACTGCCGTAAGCAGTCTGACGGGAGCTGCCCTTTATTTTATTTGCTCTTATGTTTGAACAAGGGAGTGCAGTGCCAGTTTATGGACCTGCACAGGGTGCTGGTTGAGCCAGCTACACTTCTGTTCTCAATAACAATATTAAATCATGACTTCAACATCTTTATGACCATGTTAGGTACAAGATTGACCTGTATTGTCCCTAAAACAGTAGCTAAGGATCAGTGTAGTTTTCTGGGAAGGAGGAGAACCTTTGATAATATGTATAGCACATTAATGATTATTCAAGACATAATAGGTAGGGAAGAGAGGTTGCAGTAATATCCTTAGATGCAGGAAAAAGCATTTGACAGGGTGAAGTGAGCTTATCTGTGTACAGAACTTGAAGAAGTAAACGCAAACACCCTGAACCAGATCGTCAGTACAACAACCAGGGGTGCAGCCATATTGGATTGGATCCTCACTAATATGGAGAGTGCTGCACACCCCCTACTGTAATGTCTTCCCTGGTAAGATCAAACCACAAAATGGTCTCCTTTGAAGTAAAAATAAAACCTGGATCCCCAGCTAAACCTGGAATATTCTGGAACTACTCTAAGGCTAATCTCCTGCTATTAAGTGATAACCTGGAAAAATTTCAAGCCCCTATAAACCATGAGAACACTGCTACCTATGAAGAACTGTTCACAGAAACCTTGTACTAGCATGTTAATAGCTGCATAGAGGAAGCTGTACCCACCAGGAAGAAGTACAGATCTAACTCAAAATACAAGCCACCCTGGTATCATCACAAAATCAGTTTACTATCAATTTCTCGCAACTGACTAGTGTGAGTGTTCATATTTATGACCAGAAATGTCGTATAATCCAATAACTAATCATGCACATAACCAAAAGTGGTATTTAAGGAAAGTTGACACCTCAGGAATGTCAACTTTACTGAAAATACCTGCACTTCCGGTTATGTGCTGCAACCCCCTACACCCCTGCTGCTTATATATACAGTGAGTGAAGGGGTACATTTCCTGGTCCCCACTATAGTACTATTTCCACTCAAAGTGCTGAATTCACAACAGCAAATGCAGAGTAACATTCACTGTTGTGAATTCAGCATCTTTTTTTTCGCTCATGCAAATCTTTGCAAACAGACTTTTGCATATCTGAGTGTCACACAATTCAGCCATGACATTTTAAAGGTAAACCCACCAAATCAATAGGCTGTATAACAGAAGGAAGAAAATCATGGCAAAAATTAGGAGGTGCAGCACCCAGCAGGATAAAAGAACTCTCATCAAACTAAACAGACATCTCAGAGGACAAATAAAGTCTACCAAAGCCAAATTTGGGTTGAATTTGGCCTCCCAGGCCAAGGACAACCACAAGGCATTATTTAGCTATGTTCGCAACCTCAAAGGCAATACACAATTGTGGGTAGAGCTCATTGTAAATGGAGCCACCTATACTGAGCCAGAAGATGTAGCAAACCTACTGGCTGATAAATTCAGCTCCAGCTTTGCCCTTCTCTCCCCTCAACCTTTCTTAAGGAAATACCATCAAATATAACTCCCCTTGCTGTCACTAGGGAACAGGTCCTTAATGCTCTCTCTAAGGCCAAGAGCACTGCATCAGTGGGCCCAGACAATATCTCAGGATGCCTTCTAAATAGCATAAAACATGACCCATCAGGGCCCCTGGAATTGCTATTAAACTACAGCCTTCAAACAGGCTTCGTGCTGCATGAATGGAGAACAGTAACAGTCATCCCTCTGCACAAAGGCGAGTCATCTACAGATCCTGGAAACTACAGACCTATGAGTCTCACTAGTCTTATATGTAAAATCATGGAATTAATTGTCATGGAAACAATCTATAGTGATATAGTAAACCTCCAGACACTGGACCCAACCCAGTTTGGTTTCATCAAGGACAGATCATGTCTACTCAACTTGGTGGACTTCTTTGACAAGGTCACCAAAGCAATGAATGAGAGCAAAATGGTTCACACCGCCTGTCTGCATATATCAACTGGACACGAGCTGATTTAAGTATATTTTCTGCACTTATTTAAGATTTGAGTGAGTAAATATTGTGTGTCTTGGATTCAGTAAATATTGTGTCTCTGAATCTCTGCCATTAGCCATCTGAGCTCACTGAAAGTTGTTAGACTGCTTTGAAATTCCTTTATTAGTGTTAATTAGCTTGGGGGTTTCTGCTAGCATTAAAATCTGTGTTGGCTGCATTGCTAGTAATCATTTTAAATCGAGTTGCTGGCTACTGAGACTTGTCTGCATATATCAACTGGACACAAGCTGATTTAAGTATATTTTCTGCACTTATTTAAGATTTGAGTGAGTAAATATTGTGTGTCTTGGATTCAGTAAATATTGTGTCTCTGAATCTCTGCCATTAGCCATCTGAGCTCACTGAAAGTTGTTAGACTGCTTTGAAATTCCTTTATTAGTGTTAATTAGCTTGGGGGTTTCTGCTAGCATTAAAATCTGTGTTGGCTGCATTGCTAGTAATCATTTTAAATCGAGTTGCTGGCTACTGAGACTTGTCTGCATATATCAACTGGACACAAGCTGATTTAAGTATATTTTCTGCACTTATTTAAGATTTGAGTGAGTAAATATTGTGTGTCTTGGATTCAGTAAATATTGTGTCTCTGAATCTAGTTCCCCACCCCCCTCTTTGTTTCTTGTTGTGGTGTTAATCTTGGTGACTTTGGAATTGCCCGCCCCTGCTGTAAATCTCTTTTTGCACACTCCTCCTGGACCCATCTCATTCAATCACTCAACTGAGTACAGTGAGATCATATTTTGATTTTGGATACTCTTACCAGTCCCATCTCCTCTGCGGTGTACAGAGAGAGCACTTGGGAAGGGCATTCCCCTATAGTATCTTAATCTACTCTGTTTCCTCCATCTCAAAAAAAAAAAAATTGCACTTCATCTGCCTTACTGTATTTGTGTTTCTTCCTACTTTATTACCTTATTTTGCTTTTGCCTCTTTTAAAAGTACTCAATTAAATTTATTCTGCTGCCTTTATTATTGCCAGTTAGTAGCCTGATTAAATTGTAACTGTTATTCTAAGGCCCTTGGTTTAAGCACTTGGGCTTCAAACCAGTTGTTTTACATTAAGAAGGTTTGTGGTCTGCACTGTTGTGGCAGGACAGGTACCGTACATCTTTCTAAGTTGGGAACTGCTGATTGAAGGCTCAGTGTCTGTTATTCTAAAAGTGTATTAGTTCTAGGTTAAGGACTTGGGCTTTAGGCCAGTTATTTTACATTAAGAAGGTTTGTGGTCTGCACTCTTGTGGGAGGAGAGGCTAGATTCTGCCCTTCTGAGCTGGGAATTTCAGGTTAAAGGCTTATTGTGCATGCTTACTTGAACTGTTTCTTTCTGAAATCGGTACGCCTTGTTTGCTGTAGCATAGACTAGATTCAGGCCGGCTGGATCTAGCTTTGTTTGTATGAATTGTGCACTGACCCAGGCCGTCTTTTTTGGAGAAGGTTTCTCTTTACCCTAGTGGCAGGATTGTGCAGTTAGAACTTGTCTGATTGAAGACTGCTGGAACAGGGCTCAGTTTTAAGCTTTTTAACTGGTTAATTGGGTAAAGTGTTGTTTTGATTGTATTTGCTCTATTTTCTGGAAAAAAAAAAAAAAATATATATATATATATATATATATATATATATATATATATATATATATATATATATATATATATATATACTTGTTTCTCGCCTTTCTGAACTAGTATAGTCCAGTTTTCATGTTATTACTGAATCCAGGGTTGTGTTACAGGTTTCTGTGTTGCCATACCTTACTTGGATAGAAGGAAGTTTCTCTGTTCACCTGTGAGAGAGGGGAGCTTTGAGCAGGCTATCTGTCCCTGGAGGAGTGGTTTCAGCCCAGAAGTTAGTAGTTTATTGGCCTTTTTGGGCTAATTTTGATTGTATCTGCTCTATTTTCTGAAAAAAAATTATATACTTGTTTCCCACCTTTCTGAACTAGTATAGTCCAGTTTTCAGGTTATTGCTGAATCCAGGGCTGTGTTACAAGTTTCTGTGTTGCCATTACCTTACTTGGATAGAAGGAAGTTTCTCTGTTCACCTGTGAGAGAGGGGAGCTTTGTGCAGCCTATCTGTCCCTGGAGGAGTGGTTTCAGCCCAGAAGTTAGTAGTTTATTGGCCATTTTGGGCTAATTTCTATCTCTTTCATTTCCCTGCTATAAAAACCTAATTTGCAGAGTTTTTACGCTTGTATTCCGCTCAGCAAGTGCCTTCCAGGTGTTGTGCAGAGTCTACAGCAGCAGAGAGACAAAAGAGTGAGTTTGGCGTGATTAAGTATCACTTTTCTGCTTTTCTTGCTGTCTTAACTAATTCCGCATAAAACGCCAGTTTTTTTTTTAGCGAATCTGTGATTTAAAAACTTTGTTATTGTATACAACTCCGCACAGCTCCTCGTGGTGTCCTGTAGAGTGATACAGGCAACAGAGAGACTTTTCCAGATTTAAGTATTTTTTCTCTGTTTTTTTGCTCTGATTGCCTTTTCCTGCTTAAAAAGTGAATTTCTAACTGATCTGTGCTTTAAAAAGTTTAAATTGCATTTGCGTTCTGCTTTTTACAGTTTTTGCACTTGTTTTATATCAATTTAAGTCATTTTTGTACTGTATAACTGTTCTAAGCTACACACTAAAGTGTGCTAGCCTGTTTATAGCATTTACAGTGTTTTCTGCTGTTTCCTGAAAAAAAAATTTAAAATTCTCTTTTTGCTGAACTAGATTAGTCCAGATTTCAGGTTTTGCTGAATTCCGGACTGTGGTACAGTTTCCTGTGTTGCCCATATCCTTACTTGGACAGGAGGAAGCTTCTCTGTTCACCAATGAGAGTGGGGAGCTTTGAGCAGCCTATCTGTCCCTGGAGGAGTGGTCTCAGCCCTGAAACTAGTAGCTTATTGGCCGTTTTGGGTCAATTCCTATCTCTTTCAGTTTCCCTGCTTTAAAACCCGCATTTGCGTGGTTTGTGCCAGTATACAACTCCACACAGCTCCTCGTGGTATCCTGCAGAGTGATAGAGGCAACAGAGAGACCCAAGAGAGACTTTTCCAGATTTAAGTATTTTTTTCTTTTTTCTTTTTTTGCTCCGACTGCCTTTTCCCACCTAAAAAGCAAATTTCTAACTGATCTGTGCTTTAAAAGGTTTAAATTGCATTTGCCTTCTGCTTTTTACAGTTTTTGCACTTGTTTTATATCAATTTAAGTCATTTTTGTATTGTATAACTGTTGTAGGCTACACACCAAAGTGCGCTAGCCTGTTTATAGCATTTACAGTGTTTTCTGTGTGTTTTTCTGCTGTTTCCTGAAAAAACAAAAAAAAAAAAAACAAAAAAAATTCTCTTTTCCTGCCTTTGCTGAACTAGATTAGTCCAGATTTCAGGTTTTGCTGAATTCCGGACTGTGGTATAGTTTCCTGTGTTGCCCATATCCTTACTTGGATAGGAGGAAGCTTCTCTGTTCACCAGTGAGAGTGGGGAGCTTTGAGCAGCCTATCTGTCCCTGGAGGAGTGGTCTCAGCCCTGAAACTAGTAGCTTATTGGCCGTTTTGGGTCAATTCCTATCTCTTTCAGTTTCCCTGCTTTAAAACCTGCATTTGCGCGGTTTTGCACCAGTATACAACTTCGCACAGCTCCTCGTGGTGTCCTGCAGAGTGATACAGGCAACAGAAAGACCCAATAGAGACTTTTCCAGATTTAAGCATTTTTTCTCTGTTTTTTTGCTCCGACTGCCTTTTCCCACCTAAAAAGCGAATTTCTAACTGATCTGTGCTTCAAAAAGTTTAAATTGCATTTGCTTTCTGCTTTTTACAGTTTTTGCACTTTTTTTATATCAATTTAAGTAATTTTTGTATTGTATAACTGTTGTAGGCTACAAACCAAAGTGCGCTAGCTTGTTTATAGCATTTACAGTGTTTTCTGTGTGTTTTTCTGCTGTTTCCTGAAAAAAAAAAAAAAAAAAAATTCTCTTTTCCCGCCTTTGCTGAACTAGATTAGTCCAGATTTCAGGTTTTGCTGAATTCCGGACTGTGGTATAGTTTCCTGTGTTGCCCATATCCTTACTTGGATAGGAGGAAGCTTCTCTGTTCACCAGTGAGAGTGGGGAGCTTTGAGCAGCCTATCTGTCCCTGGAGGAGTGGTCTCAGCCCTGGAACTAGTAGCTTATTGGCCGTTTTGGGTCAATTCCTATCTCTTTCAGTTTCCCTGCTTTAAAACCCACATTTGCGCGGTTTTGCACCAGTATACAACTCCGCACAGCTCTTTGTGGTGTCCTGCAGAGTGATACAGGCAACAGAGAGACCCAAGAGAGACTTTTCCAGATTTAATTATTTTTTCTCTGTTTTTTTGCTCCGACTGCCTTTTCCCGCCTAAAAAGTGAATTTCTAACTGATCTGTGCTTTAAAAAGTTTAAATTGCATTTGCCTTCTGCTTTTTACTGTTTTTGCACTTGCTTTATATCAATTTAAGTCGTTTTTGTATTGTATAACTATTGTAGGCTACAGACTAAAATGTGCTAGCCTGTTTATAGCATTTACAGTGTTTTCTGCTGTTTCCTGAAAAAAACAAAAAAAAAATATTTCTGTTTTCCCGCCTTTGCTGAACTAGATTAGTCCAGATTTCAGGTTTTGCTGAATTCCGGACTGTGGTATACTTTCCTGTGTTGCCCATATCCTTACTTGGATAGGGGGAAGCTTCTCTGTTCACCAATGAGAGTGGGGAGCTTTGAGCAGCCTATCTGTCCCTGGAGGAGTGGTCTCAGCCCTGAAACTAGTAGCTTATTGGTCGCTCTGGGTCAAGTTCCTATCTCTTTCAGTTTCCCTGCTTTAGAACCCGCATTTGTGTGGTTTTGCACGATTTTGCGCATAGCGCGCTTAGACGGGTTTAAACTATTCCCGGCTCCACAAAGTCTGCTCTTCACTTTTTCCCTTAGAACTGTTGTAAATCTCAAAGTAAGCACTCTATTTTCATTCTAAAGCCCTGCAGTTGCTCGTATAAGTAATCTTATAAGTAAGCACTAATAAACTACAGCACTACACCCTCTTATACTCCCTTTAAGTACTTGGCTCCCTATCGGTCCTTTTTGATCAGTCAAAAAGTAGTTCCTTATACTATTCTGGCATGTCCAAAAGTCAGTTTCGGGTTTACTCTCCAGTCCAGCTGGTGAATCTGGGAATCTTGAGGCAATGTTACAACTGCCTTATGTACACAGACCATCCTCTCCTCCTCCCAACAAGTTCAAATATATGTGAGAGATTCAACTATATAGCCAAACTGGAGGCTGAGCTCTCTCAACCCAATACTGGCACAGTCAGTCAGGAGGAGTAGGTAACCACACACACCACAAATCCAGTCTCACATAGACCTATCGCAACAGAAAACCAAACACATAAACACACAAAAACATACTCGGAGGCTCTAAATAAAAATCTGACGAAGTAGCAGAGACCTCCAAAGTAGACATCCAAGCAACCGCTACCCCACAACAATACCCACGTATCACATAGTTCACAAAGTCAGTGTGCCACACAGTCACAGCCCTCAAGGCTAAACAACACACCTAATACACTTGTAATAGGTGACTATATTGTCAGACACACTGACGTCCCCACTCACCAGGCTGAACAAGGAGAAGTTCACTGTAAGCTGCCTGTCGGGTGCCAGGATCCGCCACATAACACAAGCACTCAAGTCACTCCAAAGCAAGTACAAATATGACTCCGTCATTGTCCATGCTGGTGTGAATGACCTGAGACATACCTCCCTGGACTACATGAAAAGAGACATAGAGGAGCTCTCTGATCATGTAGCCCAGGCCGGTATGACCCTGACCTTGAGTAGCATCTTACCCTCACCAAGAATGATGCCACAGTATAAAGACAAAATGATCAATTTTAACAATTGGCTAAACTATTGGTGTCATTCAAAGGGGATCCAGTGTCTGTCAGCCTGGGATGACATGCTCGACAAGTCACGTTGCTTCGCTAGGGACGGCTTGCACCTGTCACCCCTGTGCTTTCAAATACTGGCTAAGGCTCTTGCCACCCCATAGTGCCTTTTTTTAGGCAAGGCTCAAAAGACAAACCCACCTCCATAGACAACACAAAGAAAAAGAAACTAAGGGTAATGCTGCTCAGCGCCAGAAGTCTAAACCTCAAGATGCACGCACTCGAGGCTCTCCTCAGTATGGAGAATATCAATATCTGTGCAGTAACAGAAACCTGGTTCAAGGCTCCCGAGAGCACCCCAGCACTACCAGGTTATACCTCATACCATGCTTTTTGGCCCAAAAACTCGGACCGAACCACAAAAGGAGGGGGAGTATCCATAGTCATCAAAGATACCCACACCTCCAGATTAGTGGCACTGCATGAAGCATCGGAGACCATCCATGTGCAACTAACAGTGGGCAAAACTGCCTTTCAGTTTGTAGCCTACTACAGACCACCCTCCCAAACTCAGGAACCCCACTCAGCTTTCCTGAGAACATAGAGAATATGAAGGTCTCTCCAAACACCATTATATTGGGTGACTTCAACTACCCAAACATAGACTGGAAGCACTACTCAAGCCCCAACACCCTCGCCCAACGGTTCCTAGAATTTATAAACTCAAATGCTATGGAACAACTGGTCACCACTCCCACAAGAGGGGAAAACATATTGGACCTGATCATCACCAACATGGGGAGTCTATGTTCCATACCAGAGGTATACCCCTTATTGGTAAGATCTGACCATAAATTAATCTCACTGGACATCCATATCCCGTCCCCACCCCCAGCCAAGAAAACCACAGTGAAGAACTTCTCAAAAGCAAACTTCACACTTCTCAAAAATGAGGTGGAATCCTTCAAAGCCCCTGGGCCAGTGGAAAATACGGCCCAAACCGCAGAATCCTTTACAAACGCTTTCTATGGACACCTACAGGAATGCATGGATCGTGCTATCCCAAATAAAACCAAGACTCATTCCTCCAAAGGCAAGAGACCTGTCTGGTGGACCCCAGCCATAAATAAGCTATACAACAGAAGGAGGAGGCTACTACATGATAGAGCAAAATCCCAAAAAGGGAAGGCATCTCTGATCAGTACTAGCAAGAAACTACGATCCCTCATAAAATCATCTAAGGCCAGTTTCGAAAGAAAAATTGCACAAGATGCTAAAGATAATCACAAGGCCTTCTTTAGTTATGTCAGGAACCTGGATGGCAACTCCCAGATATGCTCTAAGTTAGTTCAAAATGACAAAAAATACACTGAACCCACAGACATTGCCAACATCCTGGCAGACAGGTTCAGTGCAAACTTCTCCCCCCCAAAAGAGCAAATGTCTATCCCAACAGAGTGTAGCCTCCCTGACATCACAGATGCACAGGTGAGAGCTGCCTTATCCAAAGCAAACAACACAGCATCAATGGGACCGGACGGTGTCCCGGGCTGCATCTTACATTAACTCCAAGAAGAACTGAACCCTTACATAAAGTCACTGTTCACTCTCAGCCTTACTACAGGATATGTACCCAAGGAATGGCATACAACAACAGTGGTCCCACTCCACAAAGGTGGTGCCACAATGGACCCCGGAAACTATCGCCCTATAAGCCTGACTAGCCTGGTCTGCAAAACTATGGAGCGTATCATCATGAAACTCATAAACAAAGACATTGAGAACCTCCAAACACTGGATCCTACCCAATTCGTCTTTGTTAAGGGCAGATCTTGCCTCTTGTACCTGGTCGACTTCTTTGAAACAGTCACCAAGGCCATAGATGAAGGGAAGGTAGTCCACACAGCCTACCTGGACCTCGCAAAAGCCTTCAACACAATACCCCACTCGGGCATCATAAATAAGCTCACCAGCTTAAATATCAACCCCTATGTCACAAGATGGGTTGCAAACTGGCTCAGGGATAGAACCCACATGGTCAGAATTGCAGGTGCCATGTCAGACTCTAAACCAGTTACAAGTGGCGTCCCACAAGGCTCAGTCCTGGGACCTCTCTTGTTCGGTATATATTTCTCTGAGGTACAGGCTAACATGGGAGGACTATGGCTGACCAAGTTCGTAGATGACTGCAAACTGGGTGCCATAATCGACTCGCCGACTGACACAAGCATCCTCCAAAAGGATCTCACAGAGACGGATAACTGGTGCCAGAGCCATGGCCTAAAGCTAAATGCCAAAAAGTGCATAGTCATCCCCTTTGGGAAAGTGCCCACAAATTACCACATAGGTGGTAATCCATTAAGTACGGAAGAAGTAATTAGGGATTTGGGTCCCAAGTAGATAGCAATCTCTCCTTTGACAATCACGTTGCCAAAGTGGTTAGAAAGAGCTTCTATATAGCCCACCTTATCAAGAAAGGATTCACATCTAGATCAAGAGAGGTCATTGTGCCCCTCTACTCATCACTCATCAGGCCCATAATTGAATACAATGCCCCATTTGGGATGTACCTTACCCGACACCTGCAGAAACTGGAAAGACCCCAAAAGTACCTCACCAAGAGGATCAAGGGACTCAAACAGATGCCCTACGCAGTTAAGCTAAAGAACTCCAGCTCTATTCAGTTGCTTACCGCCTACTCAGAGGCGATCTGTGTCTGACGTATAAAGCCATGTCCAACCCAGAATTAATGGACATGCTCCACCTCAGGAAATCCAAATCCCTTAGAGCTACACGCTCCAGGGACTTAAACCTCAGCACAGAAATAAATAGGACATGCTGGAGGGACAGATTCATATCCCAGAGGCTCCCCTCACTCTGGAACAAAATCCCAATCCATGTTAGGCAGAGTCCCTCAATGACCCTCTTCAAGAGAAATCTTGACAAGTGGATGGAAGATCGTAGGTTTACACCTGGGATCTCTTCTGTGTCCCTACTAGACAGAGGCACAGTAAACTAACCTCAAAAGGGTTATCTTCTGTGACCTACTATACAGAGGCACAGTCAACTAATCTAAAAGGGTGGCGAAAGCCAAACACACTCTGGCTAGGCTTATAAATTCCCTAGGGCAGATAGCCTATTATCAACCTATGAACCTATCTTGACCTAGACAAGGCATTTGACACAATACCCGACTCAGACATTATTGGCAAACTAAAGAGGTTAGGTACAAACCCATATGTCACCCAGTGGATAACCAACTGGATCACAGACAGGACCCAGGAAGTTAGAATTGTAGAGTCCACCTCTACAAAGAGGCCAGTCACAAGTGCTCCTTTTGACATTTACTTTTCTGAAGTCAAGGCCAATGTCAGTGGGCTCTGGCTGACTAAATTTGCAGATGATTGCAAATTAGGAGCTGCCTTTGTATCCTACACTGACACAAATGTTCGCCAGGAGAGGCTGACACAGGCAAACAGCTGGTGTCAGAGCCATGTACTAAATCTAAATGCCAAGAAATGCATAATAGTAACCTTTGGGAAATCATCTACCCTGATAACAATCATATTGACAACACACCCATTAGAGGTGACCCAATAGTCAGGGACTTAGGGGCACACATAGATAGTAATCTAGCCTTTGATCATCACGTGTCTACAGTGGTGAGGAAATCCTTATATGTTGTGCAACTATAAACAAAAGTATAGCATCTAAGTCCAAGGAAGTCATTGTTCCACTGTATTCGGCATTCATCAGACTTATCATTGAGTATAATGCCCCTTTGGTATGTACCTAACTAGGCATATCCAACAATTGGAACATCCACAGAGGTTCCTCACTAAAAGAATACAGGGCTTAAGTAAAATATGTTATGCAGACAGCCTCAAGGCTCTATCCCTGTATTCTATCTCCTACAGACTTTTGAGGGGAGATCTATGCCTGACATTCAGGACATTGTCAGACCCCACTCTGATGGACTTCCTGCATATCTGCAAAACCAACAGCACCAGAATTACTTGTTCTGAAGACTTAACCCTTGCCTGTTGTATAAACAGGACCTGCTGGAGAGACAGGTATGTATCCCAGAGATTATCCAGTCTCTGGAACGAGCTTCCCATACATGTGAAGCAGAGTTCCTCCCTAACCCAATTCAAGTGCAACCTGGACAATTGGATGGGGAACAGGAAATTCATCCCTGGTTTGGCACCTGTGTCTATAATGGATGCAGGCAACCTGTAAATGGTTCATCTCCCAGGCTTCTGCTTACAGTTATCAAGGGTATCAGAGCTTGTCAGAGATTTGGGATGCATGGCTAGGCTTAAAAAGGCCCTTGTGGTCATTAGCCTAGTAAACACCTGTGAACCTATAAGAAATGGTGTTCCCAAAGACATTTATTTTTTTGACTGCGAAGATCTACCAAGAATCAAGGGTGCAGGTCAAAACAATGTCAACCCTATCAGAACAGCTATGTTTGATAAGAGGATCTCGGCAAGGTTGACTGATATCTCCTCTTCTTATGGACATATATCCTAAAACACTCACAACTGTGATAAGGCAATCAGAACTAGCAAGTTACGTCTGGGGAACAGTAGACTTAAAGGTAGTTCTTGTGGATGATATAGTTTTAACATTAACAAAACTAAATGATGGTATGGGAACATTATTTGATTTTATGGATGTATTTGGGGAAATCTCAGGGTATAAAATAAAGGATGAAACAAAGGCAGTAGGGATAACTCTGGTCAGTGGAACAGAAATAGCAAGGAAGTATCCAATTTTACTGGGAGATGGGGGTGCCGAAAATATTTAGGGGTCTAGCTAAAGGTCAATCCCATGCAAAAATCATGAAAGGCTATTCTAAACAAAATACATAGTAATCTTCCAAAGTAGAAACACTTGAGTTTGGTGCTGTGGATCCACTGTCATGTCCTCCCTCATATTCCTTATACGAGACATTTGTCTTGGCAACCTACAATTGGATGAAAGACTTTTTGTGAAGGGAGAGAAACTTAGAGTGGAATAGGAAAATGTGGTATTGCCCAGGGCATGGGGAAACTAACTGTCTCGGGTATTATTCAGTATTTGAAGGCAGTATAGATATTAGTTGTATCTAGATGCCACGCAGGGGATTATGTAGCAAAATGGAAGGATATGTTGCAAGAAAAATACCCATGGTTGGACAGAGAGAGATTTATTGGAGCCATATTTTTTTTGGGGGGGTGGGGTTAAAAACAGAAGGAGTTGGACATCCACTTATATGAACAATAAGTAGGTAGATTAGCAAAATTTTTATAGGCCTAAGATTGAGGGACTGGTGGCAAGATGTTCTGCCAGTAGGCAGAAGGATCAAAGATTGGAGCAGTATGTCCCTGGCATGGAGGCAAAGCCAAAGACAGAGTATTGGGATGAGTCAGTAGTTAAGGAGGCAGTAGGGGCAACTTTGAGGAAATACAAAAATAAATTGGAATACAAAGGGCAAAGAAGAATGACCATGGATAGTTAGGTTGTTTATAGAAATAAGGAAGAGAACAAGTGTAGAGAAGGGAATAGTTCCCAATGTGAATAAGCTACTGCAGGAAGAGAAATACCATGGAGAAGGAGAAATGCAAAGGGGTTGGAGGAGGCTGTTAAATATTGAAATTGATGAGTGCTATTGACAAGATATCTGTTACTAACAGGGAAGGCTGTCAGGTCCAGAAAAATTACATATGTTTGCATGGAAATACCTTCACAAATATTTTTATACTCCAGTGAGAATAAATGGAATGTTGCCATCAGCAAGAGAAAGAGATTTTGGAGATGTAATAGAGCAATAAAGCGCAAATGGCAAAATGCATTTTTGGAAATGTGAAAAACTGGATAGGTTTACAACTGAAATGGGGAAGATAAATAGTGGATTAACTGGAGGGGAGGCAGACCTAATGGAAGATGAGTACTTTTCTGGGAATGTGTGACACGGAGGAAATACGTATGCCCACAAGGGAATTGGTATGGAGGGCATTGCCGATAGGTGAAAAACATAACAATAAACTTGTCCGACTGGAAGATATGTAATAGGCTCCCTATTGAACTGGCACTTGTAACACCAAGAATATCATTCTCCTCCTATAAACCTCTTTTTTGTATCGCAAACCCAGATGGACGCCTGTTCAACTTCGAACGTAAGCCCCCTCTTCTCATTAAAAATGTCATTAGCATAAAACAAAAAATACCTGCAAAAGAAAAAATAGCACTAACAAAAGTAGAATAAAGTAGCAAAACTATCAGACTCTCTGATAACAGTCGCTACAGACATTCCCCTGACAATAAAAAGAATCAAATAGAAACTGTAAAATTGCTGATGTCACTACACTCATCCCATTCTTAGAATCTAACAGCTGTGCTCATAAGAGACCCTACACCAAAAAAAGTGCAGTGCTACATTCCATTGAAATGAATAATAATCACTATTATGCACAAAAAGCTACACAGAAGTAAAAAGGATAAATGGACTACATTGTGGCCTGAGGTTCAGTAAGTAAGATCTCTGGCACTGTAGGGTATGAGAATTTGTTTCAGGGCTCGTAGTTTTACCAAAATGTGTGCACTCTAGTGTATGAGAATTTTTTTATGACTCACAGCTTTTCTAAAATATCCGGTAGTCTGGGATATGGCAATTTGTTTAATGACTTATACCTTTTACAAAATATCTGGCAGTCAGGGGAATGAGAATTAGTTTCATGATTCATAAATTTCACAAAATATCTGATAGTCTGCAGTATGAGAATTTGTTTCCTGGCTCATTGCTTTGTCACTCTGCACAAAACTTGTTACGAAAAACCAAAATATCAGGAACTTTTACTCCTAAATCCCATATATATTCCACATGTATACATGTTAAAATGAGTAAAAAGGTCACACAGAAAAAACAATCAGTAAAAACCAAAAGGAAAATCTAGCAAGGCTAGACTTTCCATTGTGTGATTCCGTAAGCCTCTTGTATTAGGGGTCACATGAGATATATGCCAATGACCCTTTCAAGACATCAGGTGTTTTAGCTGTATGGCAATTTTGAATATCCATGACTTTTTCTTTTTAAGTCTATTTATGGACAAAGTCAGGCCAATAAAGCCAAACTCCACTAGCTGTGGACGGGTCTATATCAGATTGTCGAAGTTTTCTTACTTCAAATCACGAAAGATCGAACTTTAGTGATCAAAGTCTGAAAACTTTGAATTATTATAAAAATATTTTGAAAAAAAAAACAAAACAAAAGGGTGTAAGCAGGGGTGCAAGCCCCCCACAACCCCTGCTCTTTAAATATACCAAATCTGAGATCGCGTGACAGTGTAGGAAACAGAAATCTTCCATTTTCGCAATGTACTGCACTGAAGTGCGATTTCGGAGTTGGTATATTTAAGTAGAGGGGGGGTGCAGGGGGGCTTGCCCCCCTACTTACAGCCTTTATGTTTTATTTTTAAAAAATATTTTTATAGTAATTCAAAGCTTTCAGACTTCGATCACTAAAGTTCGATCTTTACTGATTCGAAGTATAAAAACTTTGACAAACTGATATAGACCCCGCTGTGGACATGCATGTTTCAGCCTTCTTATGGTATGGCCATTCAGAATTGCCATATAGCTAAAACACCTGCTGTATTGAAAGAGTCATTTGCATATATCTCATGTTGCCTCTAATACAAATGGTTTAAGGTATCACACATTGGAAAGTCTAGCCTTGCTAGATTTTTCTTTTGGTTTTTGCTGATTGTTTTTTCTGTGTGACCTTTTTACTCATTATTGTAGTTTGCTGATTGGGCTATTTTGCAGACACCCTAATGGTTATGGATATCAGCTGGGCACAATAACCCTGTGTTTGTAAAGGTTAGCCAAACTTTTCAATCATGTTGTGCTGATGATATGCTATAAGAAGGCTGAAACATGCATGTCTGCAGCTAGTGGGATTTAGCTTTATTGGTCTGACTTTGTCTTAAGTAGACTTAAAAAGAAACGTGTCATGAACATTCAGAATTGTTATATAGCTGAAATACCAGATGTCTTGGAAGGGTACTTTGCATATATCCCATGTTGCCTCTAATACAAGAGGTATAAGGAATCACATGTATTCATCTTGTAAATCTGGTAACACACAAGAGTTATCCTGAATCCCATATATTCATATGTGTACATGTTCTAAATCTAAAAACATACACAACAGAAAAAATATGACAAAATAGCTTGACTTTATACAGTACTTGCACACTGAGAATGGTGCCTACGTACCAGGTTACGTAATCCATGATAGCAGTCCAAGCAACAGCCTCTCCACCTACAAAACTGTAACCCTTACCAGGCCTTTCCTTCAGATTTATCAACTTGAAAAGGCTACGTCCGAGTTTTGCCTTAAGCCACAGTTAGCCCCAGCTGGGTTGTCAAACTGCACAAATCTTAAATTTGGGCAAAGCTCCTGCTTTACCCCACAATGAACCTCCAGCTGTAAAACTTAATTCCTGGTTTTCTCAGAAAATGCAACTTCTTTTTATACAACACACAACCGACAACTGGTGTCTTATTATCTAGCTAATAGTATTGATTACCTAACTGCATTATTGATTACTCTTATAAGCACATGTCCCTTCACCCATTTTAAGGCATATTCTATATTTTTTCTCTTATACAACACACTGTTAAAGGTGGAATCCATCTTTTTCCATGCACACAGTGTTACATTGTGTACGCTCAAGCATGTGTGTGTGTATGTACAATATTACATTGTGTACGCTTGCGCATGTGTGTGTGCGCGTGCATATGTGTGTGTGTGTGTGTATATATGTATATATAGTGTTACATTGTGTAAGCTCGCACGTGCATGTTTGTGTGTGTGTGTACGTACATATATACGTATGTAACAGAGTTATAATCACTGGTCTCCATAATACGACCCACCTTGCTCCTAACTTACTGCCTTCCATTACTTTCTTATCAACAGTACCTGAAGACTTCTGCAAGATTGTTTCTGCACACAAGCACTTACGTGCGAGTGCACATGCATGCATACACACACTTGTGTTTTTATCCAGATAATACCAAGAGATAATAGGGTGTGATAAAATATTTTATTACCACTCTGCCAGCATCATCACAACATTTATCACTACAATCATCCATCCATTTTTCTAAACCCTGGTCCTGGTAAGGATTGAGGTTGTAGAAAGCTACCCCACCCCACCCCACACCCCCCGCTAGCAACAGTTTCCGATTTTTTTTACTGGCACTCCCTGTCAACCTGAGAGATATAATTCCATAAGTGTGTCCTACCTATAGCCTGGTACCTTTTCATGGTGGGCCATGCCTTGTACACCTACCTCCTTTAGGGGACATCTCAGGAGCATCCTCACTATGTGCCTATAGCATGTCCACTAACTATCCTCAAATAACTCAGAGAAGCAGTGGCTGTATAGTTCCCTATCAGAAGTGTAAGACACACAGCAAGTTCCACAGATGTGAAAATGAAGTTGTGATTGCCAAGGGAACTCAGCAGATATTGAAAATCAGTGTAATTCCATTAAAGAATTTTTGCAGGAGTGTTGCACCTCCTGTACCCCTTAGTGTAGGAAAATGTGCCTCCCACACCCCCCCCCCATGTCTGCTAACTCTAAGACTACTATATCTTGGTAAGAGAGGAATACTCTGAGATTCTGTGAGCTCAAACATAGCATACATACAAACATAGCAAACATAGAGAACCTTATTTGACTGTCAGTCCTGCTGTTTAATGGATCACAGTTATATCCTCAAAATCTCAGCTGGAACCTGGCTCTGTTCTGAGATCCACCAGATTACTATGCTCCTCAGTCTGTCAGTATACAGAGTGAGACTGGCTACCCTGCAAAGGAACCTTATACCACAACTTGTATCTGTGATCTCATCCGTTCACTCACTACCTAGAGTTTATGACTATAGGTCAGTATAGGGACAGTGACTGGTTAATTGAGAGCTTCCTCCTATAACTTAGATCTTGCTTCAACACCATAATCCAGTGACTGCACTACTTTTGCGTGATCTTCTCTACCTTCACTTATGAACAAGTGCTCATTTTGTTTTAAACTCCTTCAGATGAAATAGTTATTGCCACCTCACTTGTCCTGTCTTTACTTGGAGACCAACATGACCTCTAATTTGGTGGTCATCTTACCTGTTTTGCGTTCATCAATGAACTGCTCCAGTGCAAGCTGAAGAATTTTTTTTTGAGGCTAAGAGGACAATATCATTTGCAAACAACAAGGATACTTCTTTCACATCTCCGCACTCCATTCTCTCGTAAACATTGCTACCTTGACATCCTGTTCAAGAAAAGCACATAAGAGAGACCCACAGCTCCAGATTAGTGGCACTGCATGAAGCATCGGAGACCATCCATGTGCAACTAACAGTGGGCAAAACTGCCTTTCAGTTTGTAGCCTACTACAGACCACCCTCCCAAACTCAGGAACCCCACTCGGCTTTCCTGAGAACATAGAGAATATGAAGGTCTCTCCAAACACCATTATATTGGGTGACTTCAACTACCCAAACATAGACTGGAAGCACTACTCAAGCCCCAACACCCTCGCCCAACGGTTCCTAGAATTTATAAACTCAAATGCTATGGAACAACTGGTCACCACTCCCACAAGAGGGGAAAACATATTGGACTTGATCATCACCAACATGGGGAGTCTATGTTCCATACCAGAGGTATACCCCTTATTGGTAAGATCTGACCATAAATTAATCTCACTGGACATCCATATCCCGTCCCCACCCCCAGCCAAGGAAACCACGGTGAAGAACTTCTCAAAAGCAAATGTCACACTTCTCAAAAATGAGGTGGAATCCTTCAAAGCCCCTGGGCCAGTGGAAAATACGGCCCAAACCGCAGAATCCTTTACAAACGCTTTCTATGGACACCTACAGGAATGCATGGATCGTGCTATCCCAAATAAAACCAAGACTCATTCCTCCAAAGGCAAGAGACCTGTCTGGTGGACCCCAGCCATAAATAAGCTATATAACAGAAGGAGGAAGCTACTACATGATAGAGCAAAATCCCAAAAAGGGAAGGCATCTCTGATCAGTACTAGCAAGAAACTACGATCCCTCATAAAATCATCTAAGGCCAGTTTCGAAAGAAAAATTGCACAAGATGCTAAAGATAATCACAAGGCCTTCTTTAGTTATGTCAGGAACCTGGATGGCAACTCCCAGATATGCTCTGAGTTAGTTCAAAATGACAAAAAATACACTGAACCCACAGACATTGCCAACATCCTGGCAGACAGGTTCAGTGCAAACTTCTCCCCCCCAAAAGAGCAAATGTCTATCCCAACAGAGTGTAGCCTCCCTGACATCACAGATGCACAGGTGAGAGCTGCCCTCTCCAAAGCAAAAAACACAGCATCAATGGGACCGGACGGTGTCCCGGGCTGCATCTTACATTAACTCCAAGAAGAACTGAACCCTCACATAAAGTCACTGTTCACTCTCAGCCTTACTACAGGATATGTACCCAAGGAATGGCGTACAACAACAGTGGTCCCACTCCACAAAGGTGGTGCCACAATGGACCCCGGAAACTATCGCCCTATAAGCCTGACTAGCCTGGTCTGCAAAACTATGGAGCGTATCATCATGAAACTCATAAACAAAGACATTGAGAACCTCCAAACACTGGATCCTACCCAATTCGTCTTTGTTAAGGGCAGATCTTGCCTCTTGTACCTGGTCGACTTCTTTGAAACAGTCACCAAGGCCATAGATGAAGGGAAGGTAGTCCACACAGCCTACCTGGACCTGAAAAGCCTTCAACACAATACCCCACTCGGGCATCATAAATAAGCTCACCAGCTTAAATATCAACCCCTATGTCACAAGATGGGTTGCAAACTGGCTCAGGGATAGAACCCACATGGTCAGAATTGCAGGTGCCATGTCAGACTCTAAACCAGTTACAAGTGGCGTCCCACAAGGCTCAGTCCTGGGACCTCTCTTGTTCGGTATATATTTCTCTGAGGTACAGGCTAACATGGGAGGACTATGGCTGACCAAGTTCGCAGATGACTGCAAACTGGGTGCCATAATCGACTCGCCGACTGACACAAGCATCCTCCAAAAGGGTCTCACAGAGACGGATAACTGGTGCCAGAGCCATGGCCTAAAGCTAAATGCCAAAAGTGCATAGTCATACCCTTTGGGAAAAACAAAGTGCCCACAAATTACCACATAGGTGGTAATCCATTAAGCACGGAAGAAGTAATTAGGGATTTGGGGACCCAAGTAGATAGCAATCTCTCCTTTGACAATCACGTTGCCAAAGTGGTTAGAAAGACCTTCTATATAGCCCACCTTATCAAGAAAGGATTCACATCTAGATCAAGAGAGGTCATTGTGCCCCTCTACTCATCACTCATCAGGCCCATAATTGAATACAATGCCCCATTTGGGATGTACCTTACCCGACACCTGCAGCAACTGGAAAGACCCCAAAAGTACCTCACCAAGAGGATCAAGGGACTCAAACAGATGCCCTACGCAGTTAAGCTAAAGAACTCCAGCTCTATTCAGTTGCTTACCGCCTACTCAGAGGCGATCTGTGTCTGACGTATAAAGCCATGTCCAACCCAGAATTAATGGACATGCTCCACCTCAGGAAATCCAAATCCCTTAGAGCTACACGCTCCAGGGACTTAAACCTCAGCACAGAAATAAATAGGACATGCTGGAGGGACAGATTCATATCCCAGAGGCTCCCCTCACTCTGGAACAAAATCCCAATCCACAAATCTTAAATTTGGGCAAAGCTCCTGCTTTACCCCACAATGAACCTCCAGCTGTAAAACTTAATTCCTGGTTTTCTCAGAAAATGCAATTTCTTTTTATACAACACACAACAGACAATTGGTGTCTTATTATCTAGCTAATAGTATTGATTACCTAACTACATTATTGATTACGCTTATAAGCACATGTCCCTTCACCCATTTTAAGGCATATTCTATATTTTTTCTCTTACACAACACACTGTTAAAGGTGGAATCCATCTTTTTCCATGCACACAGTGTTACATTGTGTACGCTCAAGCATGTGTGTGTGTATGTACAATGTTACATTGTGTACGCTTGCGCATGTGTGTGTGCACGTGCATATGTGTGTGTGTGTGTGTGTGTGTATATATGTATATATAGTGTTACATTGTGTAAGCTCGCACGTGCATGTTGGTGTGTGTGTGTACGTACATATATACGTATGTAACAGAGTTATAATCACTGGTCTCCATAATACGACCAACCTTGCTCCTAACTTACTGCCTTCCATTACTTTCTTATCAACAGTACCTGAAGACTTCTGCAAGGTTGTTTCTGCACACAAGCACTTACGTGCGAGTGCACATGCATGCATACACACACTTGTGTTTTTATCCAGATAATACCAAGAGATAATAGGGTGTGATAAAATATTTTATTACCACTCTGCCAGCATCATCACAACATTTATCACTACAATCATCCATCCATTTTTCTAAACCCTGGTCCTGGTAAGGATTGAGGTTGTAGAAAGCTACCCCACCCCACCCCCCACCCCCCGCTAGCAACAGTTTCCGATTTTTTTTACTGGCACTCCCTGTCAACTTGAGAGATATAATTCCATAAGTGTGTCCTACCTATAGCCTGGTACCTTTTCATGGTGGGCCATGCCTTGTACACCTACCTCCTTTAGGGGACATCTCAGCAGCATCCTCACTATGTGCCTATAGCATGTCCACTAACTATCCTCAAATAACTCAGAGAAGCAGTGGCTGTATAGTTCCCTATCAGAAGTGTAAGACACACAGCAAGTTCCACAGATGTGAAAATGAAGTTGTGATTGCCAAGGGAACTCAGCAGATATTGAAAATCAGTGTAATTCCATTAAAGAATTTTTGCAGGAGTGTTGCACCTCCTGTACCCCTTAGTGTAGGAAAATGTGCCTCCCACACACCCCCCCCTCATGTCTGCTAACTCTAAGACTACTATATCTTGGTAAGAGAGGAATACTCTGAGATTCTGTGAGCTCAAACATAGCATACATACAAACATAGAGAACCTTATTTGACTGTCAGTCCTGCTGTTCAATGGATCACAGTTATATCCTCAAAATCTCAGCTGGAACCTGGCTCTGTTCTGAGATCCACCAGATTACTATGCTCCTCAGTCTGTCAGTATACAGAGTGAGACTGGCTACCCTGCAAAGAAACCTTATACCACAACTTGTATCTGCGATCTCATCCGTTCACTCACTACCTAGAGTTTATGACTATAGGTCAGTATAGGGACAGTGACTGGTTAATTGAGAGCTTCCTCCTATAACTTAGATCTTGCTTCAACATCATAATCCAGTGACTGCACTACTTTTGCGTGATCTTCTCTACCTTCACTTATGAACAAGTGCTCATTTTGTTTTAAACTCCTTCAGATGAAATAGTTATTGCCACCTCACTTGTCCTGTCTTTACTTGGAGACCAACATGACCTCTAATTTGGTGGTCATCTTACCTGTTTTGCGTTCATCTATGAACTGCTCCAGTGCAAGCTGAAGAATTTTTTTTTTGAGGCTAAGAGGACAATATCATTTGCAAACAACAAGGATACTTCTTTCACATCTCCGCACTCCATTCTCTCGTAAACATTGCTACCTTGACATCCTGTTCAAGAAAAGCACATAAGAGAGACCCTTGGTGGAGAACGGCACCCACCTTAATCATGTATGAATTAATAGCAAGAATATGGACACATGTTTTGATCCTAAAAGTAGAATCCAGTGTTACAAAGCTGCATTCCTATGACTGCTCAGTGTTGTAGAACCTCCCTCAAGGCACTGTGGGGTACAGAGTCATATACTTTCTGCAGGTTTATAAAACATGTGTAGAAAGTACTGGGAAACTCCATTGACCACTCTAGTACATATGCAAGGACAAAGAAATGGCCTACTGTTCCACAGCCAGAATGGCACCACCATTGTTCCTTCTGAATCAGAAGCTTATCACTTGGATGGAGCCTCCTTTTTAACACCCTGTCCTAGACATACCCTGTCAGGCCAAAGAAGAAGATCCATATAAATGGATACCTTCCTGATAGAGTATGTGTAAATGTGATTTGTTTCTCCAATAATGCCTTGTAACTGTATCTTTAAATGAGTTTGGTATGCAAAAACAAAAACAAAAACTGGAGTAAGGTAAAATGTACTGCAGTTACAAGATTATTTTTGTATAGGATGGTACTATACAGCCTTGAAAATGTATCTGAATTAATCATGAAGAATGAAGTTGTCAGGTGATTCTGCTGATAACAAGAAACTGTATGTATCGAGTAACTGACTTTTCCGCCTGGTAACAAGAAAGGCCATGGGAATGAACAGTTTGGACTGTTTAATTGGTCCTTTTGGAAATTAGCTGACAGCTATGGATGATAATGATGGGATTGTTTTGTTTTAAATATTGTAAATAATTCTATTTCTGCTCTTGGAAATGCTGAAGAATATGTAGTTATAGTACAGAATGACTGTGAAAGAAAATCAAAAAGTCCAAACAGGCTTAAAATGTAATCTTGCATGTATATATGTTTTCACACATAAGAGAATGTAAAGGTAGGTGAAATGTGATACTGAGCTGAAAACATTTAACATGCTGAACCTCTGAACAGATTGTAAAAATTGAAGATGCCTGTATTTTCATGCAAGCTTCAAATAATAAATCCTAATTTCTATGTCTGTAAAGTGCTTAAGAAGTCATGATCTCTTATAGTTTGGAAATTTCTCCAAGCTCTACTGTCCCATTTTTAAAATGGATTAATACTGCCTTACTCTGCCAGTACAGAAGTGATGTCCCAGCTTTTCATGCAACATTTAAAAAATGTATTGCTCATTAGATCCTGAAAATGTTAAGTGTCTTCATTTTCAGATAGATGTCTTTGTACTAGAATGACCTTGCATATAGAACCGGATCCAGTCCCAGCATCTGTTTATGGCACTGCCTCTTTAGAGAAGGAGGACGTATCCACTGGCTTCAAGTGTTCCTTGAAGCGTTTCTTTCACCGACCAGCATTGTCTCTAGTGGACGTCAGCACTTCTGCTCTCCTGCTGACTCCAGTCTTTGCAATATTTCTCCTTTGTCTTCTGAGTCACAAGATGGTTTGTTTAAACCTTGTGGACGTCATTTGAAAGTCATTATTCATGGATTTCCAAAATTCTTCCCACACTTTAGCCCTTGCTTTGATGAGTGCGGAAGCTGTTTCTTTCTTGACTTTATCTATGTTAACCTGACAATTTTCCTTATCTCTACCACCAAATTCTAAATTTACACTGTGACAAATGCTGATGATTTTTTAGCCACAGTTCCCTGCTGCTGCCTTGTGTATTAGCATCCTGAATAGGGTCCTTTCAGACTTCTAGTCTTTGACTTCCCCAGGTATAGGGGAGTAAATGTTGTTGCCTTGGGAGTTGAATTCATCTGATCCAGAAGTATCAGCTAGGTATCTTCTGTACTTCCTAATTAAACTCTTGGGTTTTCTTAATCTGCCCAGCTGCCTTCCCTACCATTTTGCACAACTCACCACCAAATGGTGAACAGCTGACAACTCAGCAGAACGTATTCCCTCAGGTCTGATGACACCTTCTGTCCAAGCTGCTGTACTATTAAATATACATATGAGCATTCCTGTGTGTTCACTCCTTGGCTTCATATTAGTCATGCTGATCTTCCCAGGATTCTAATGTGCCCCCTTGAGTTGTCCAGACTTGTATCACAATACCCTGATAACAAATACTTGTATGGGACAAGTTGGAATAGAGACTCTGAGCACATTTACTTTAATTTGTGACAGTATGGGCAAATGCAGAATTTAAAAAATTTGCAGGATTTAGACTCCCATTCACTCCACACCCCTTCATTTTATTATTCTGTCTTCAATGTTGCTGCATCTCTGAGAAAAATAACAATAACAGGTAAAAAAAAAAAAAAAACTTTCCCTAACAGCACCACTATTCGGACGAAGCTTTGCTTGGTCTCCATGATCATTTCAAACTTGTATCACAAAACCCTGGCAACAAGTGGGGGAGAATTGGCACAATGAATACGTTAGGCTTTAAATGTCCCAGAAGGGAAACTAGCCTAATGATTACCTATGAACCTAAATAATTGTATGGCACAAGCTTGAATATAGATTCTGAACACATTTACTTCAGTTTGTGACAATATGAGAAATGCAGCAATTAGAAATTATTTTTGCAGGGGTTAAGGTTCTCTACATCCTACACCCCATTTTTTCATTATACTCCCTCCAACATCACACCATCTCTGAGGAAAAACAGTAACTGGCAAACAGTTTAAAGCCTGTGTCTTTTTTTTTTTCTTAGATTCACTGATCAGAAAAGGAAAAGCCTTTGTTTTTCTTTTTCAGTTAGTGAATTTTCATTCTGGTGAGATTTTTTGCACAAATTAAAATAATTAAGCATAATCTTTTATTAATAAACATCTTTCAGTTTTGCAGTCCATGGTTTTACCTTCTAATATAATCCTTGATGCTACGCTAAAATTATAATTCTTGCAGCTGTCAAATTATATTTAACAGTGACAGTGATAAGGATGTTCTCTTCAACATACTAAACTAACTTCATGCTAAAAGTACTTGTGACACCCCTGCACTGGCCCAGTAATCAAGGAGCCTCAATCCTCACCACTAATACCAGTGAGGGATGTACACATTAGGAGGATGATAAGTACACACACAGTAAAGTACAATTTCCCTTAAGAGCACACAGAGATCACAGTCAGTCTGGGGCTGGTTTCTCCCTCTTTCTCCAGAGGCCCAATAATACTCCCCACTGGCACAGCTGTAGAGTTGAGTCCTTAGCCACAGTTCCAAGCCAAGTCCTCCCAACACTCTCTCTGTCCAACCAGTGCTTCGTATCCCTGCCCAAGTAGCTCACACACACACACACACACACACACACACACACACACACACACACACACACACACACACACTTTGAGATTTGATTTATACACAAACACACACCTGGAAAGGCTGGTGCAGGTTTACTAGCTGTGCCCTCTTCTGACCATACCATAACGTAGTTATCCCTGCCACAAGAACCCCTTATCAGCTACTTTAAGGCCCTTCCCAAAGAGTGACCAATTCTACTGTGTAATGTTACTATTATCCAAATGGTAAGTGTGATCAAGAGCAAGACTATTTTAGGAGTGTCCTGTACAGTGTCACCAAATACATATGAAAGTACTCTGAGAGCTTAAATATGTCTCACAAATATCAGCCACAAAGATAGGTTTAAATATATTTAATAAATAATAAAAGAACAAGACAATACCCAATCAACACAGTAACTGCAGAGTTCAGATCACTGGAAATATTTTAAAACAATATTGCAGGACAGTCTCAAATAAATACAGAAAACATCTAAACTAATCTTTACTATATTCCTTTCTCTATCTAAGAGAGATACTATGCCCTAAGTCTTACTTACAGACAACATGCAGGCAGAAGTGCTGATGACGGATGTTTCCAGGTTGAAGACAAAATACAAAATGCACAGTCTTTCTCTGAGAGAGTTCTTAAATCAATATTAAATATCACTGCTGGGTCAGCCTGGATGACATCACTCTTAGTCACCTGCCTTCAATTCCCAGGCTAACCAAAACTAACATCTCTGTGTTAAAAATGCATATCTCTCAGATGTTTGCCCAGAACTGGAAGTCGTAAAACAATTAAACATTTTTACATTTTAAACCTTGTTATTACTTCTCTCCAGGACAATAGAAAAAACTTCTACCTCTACACATCCTGTCTTCTTGCTGCATTGAAACTAACTTTTATAGCACATCGTAAAGCACTTAATTTCAAATTATTTTCTTGAAGTGTTGTAAGTTAATCTTCTGTGTTCCAGCAGGGTATGCTTTGGTTACATTCTTGAAGCTCAGTACATAACATACAGTTCTGTATAAATCATATCAATATTCACAAATGACATAGAATTATTTACAAAATTCCAGATAGCTGGGCTGGCAGTGTCACAGTGCTACAAAGTTAGTTCCATTCCTTCTTCCTTTAATTATTAATATCAAATATATTCATAACCATTAAGGTGGCTGCATTTTATTTATACACATGCTTAATCCATTTCACCATGCCACGTTCTGTTTAACTCATCCATATCTAATCATATCATATTCCCATCCCACAATATTCTTACATACTGTATCTCCCTTTCAATCCTTCATAGGAATTTCAAGGTCATTTAGTCCAAAGAACATGAACACCTTGCTAATACTGACCCCCAAGCTTAGCTTTACCTCCTTTCTCAAGGAGGGAGAGGCCAGTTAGTGCCAGGGCACACATCTAGTTTTCTAAGTGTAGTTTTAAGGAAGATACTGAGTCACATATCTGTTAAGGAAATGTATTCCAGAGAGCAGGGAGGCACTGGATGATAATTCTATGCTCTGTCACATCTCATTTTTCTTTTGATGAAGGTTTAGATCACTGGGTCTAGCGTTACCTGAGCTGTTTGATTTGTGAATATATGGGAGAGTAAAACCCTGATCTTTATTGCCAAAGCAATCTAGGCAGGTTCAGTCATTGCCTCAGCCGGTGGTGGGTGAATCTGCAGTGGCAATTAGTTGTTCATCTGACCATTCACTAACTGCTTTGGCTTCCTCTGTTGTAGTCCTTTCAGCCACCACAAAGCAGAGGTCAGCGATGTCCTCTTTGGCTGTTCCTTCGTCCAACCCAGGCATGTGAGAATCATCATTTCTAGGTTAGGGAGATACTCCTTGAGATGTTGCTTGATGTAGATGAGAGAAGAGACGTCTAGACAGGGCAGAAGTGCCTTCTCAGAGCTGGTCTTTATCCAAAGCTGTAGAGAAAAAACAAGGTGTTAATCATTGTCCATCTGAAGACATGGTGTCTGTTATAAAAGGTGATTTTCTTACCTTAGCTAGGCAATTATTATTACAGGATGTTATTCTTTGTACTCAGAAATCATTACCTGAAAATGTTAGCAGAGATATTTCTGAGGAAATCGTGTCAGAGAATTCTGACACAGATAGGAACAGGGCTTCTTATCTTGCAGATCCCCAAGTCCAAATGTATGATTCAGAATTAGTCTTCCGGTCTACTTTGAAGGAATTTTCCTTTTCTCAGACAATAGCCAGGGTGAATGAGGTGTTTTTATGGGAACTGAAGGATGTTGCCGCCGAATTGAGGAGACATTACGATATGTTGCAATTAGATGTGTCTTATTCCACTGTCATACCTCCTATTGTGCAGACCTTGGAGGACGTATTTAATGCCACCTTTATATTCCTGATTCTTAGCTGTCAGTTTCCAAAAATCAAATGGGCTTTGCAAAGTTTCTTAGACTAACAAACATTTGTTTTCCCACCTCAGGTCTGACCTTGCAGCATATCCACATCTTCACCAGTGGGAAATGGACTCTTGATGTCTTTCAGTCCTCTTCCTGTGGACAAAAAAAGGAAAGGTATTTGGATACATATAGTAAGAGAATATTTTCTACTTCTTCCCCTTTAGTGTGTAGAATTCTTAACTATCAGACACATGTGGAAGTTTGTTCTTTTTTTGCGAGAAAGTTTGAGAGCATTATATGTTACACTCCCTTGTAAAGGTAGGGTCTGTCTGAATGCCACTGTTTCTAGCATTTCTCAAGTATCAAAAGAAAAGTTATGTACTTATAACTTTCCATCTGTGTTATTCATTTTCATTCTTCTTCAACCATTGGGTTTAGATCGAATCTCGGATCTAACACGGCCGTTATTATAGCTCATGGCCAATTGAAACTCTCGAGCTCCTCCCTACGCATAATGCATCAACCCCTAACATACCTCAGATCTTGTTTGCTAGAGGACGTAAGTAAAAACTATTAGAATAATATTCCTGCCAAAGGAAACCAATATCTGGAGCTCAGTGCAAGACATTGAGTGGCTTTATTACATCTCATTCTTCCAGAATTCCATGATGACAAAGGTTGGGGGGTTTTGGGTGGGGAGTTAAGGAAGAATGAAAATGGACAACACAGATGAAATGTTATGGCAAGTCCATAACTTCTTTATCTGATGTTGTCAATTTTCATTCATTCCTCAACCATTGGGACAGAGTCCTCAGCTACCTGAAATCCCAGCTGGACTGTAAGGATGGATGTTTCTGAGCATGGTTGAACCAAAGGCTGCCCTTCCCCTCGAGACCAGATCCAGTTTATAATGAGTGATAAAATATGAGGATTAGCCAAAGTAGCAGCTGCCCATATGTCATCCATGAAATGATCGGATAAAAATACTGACAGGTTGCCATAGATCTAATAGAGTGGGCTGTTAAAGGATTTGATAATGAAATGCCCAATTTATTATAGACAAAGGATGTGTAGTCTATAATCCATCTTGCCAATGTTACCTTAGTAACAGATTTGCCTAGTTTGTTATCTACAAAGGATATAAATAACCAATAAGACTTTCTAATCTCTTTTGATCTGTGTTGTTGTGTCTTTCGGCTTTTCCCGGTTAGGGGTCGCCACAGCTGAACTCCGGTCCGCTAATGATTGGCAGTTGATTTTTACATGCTGAGTTGCCAGCCCTAACGCACAACCTTCAACAAAGGTACGCCCATTCACGCATGTCTCCATACAGAAAACGCTCTAGCTGAGAGTCGAACCGGTCAACGTCTTACTGTGAGGCGACAACGCTACCGCAGCACCACCACCAGAAATGCAATTTTCTATGAACATCAGCAAGTGTAACATATAATATGATGTTGTCCAATCTCACCTTTATTCTCACTGATGGGTCAGATCCAATCCATTGGATCTGTCTCAGCCTTTACCAAAGGTCAAAGCTTTCAACAAGCTTGTGGGCATTCTCTCTATCCCAGAATGCACCTCCCAACTACCCCAGATCTCGTTTGCCACTTACGAAGATCAATGCTTTTCAGCAGCTCTGGACTAAGTATTTCATTTATTGGAAATTTTCCAAGTTTAAACTGTAATTATTTTTTTCTTTTCTTAATAGTTAATATTTCTTCCTTTTTAAAGCCCATTTTAGTTAGAGAGCCCTTTTCTACCCTCTTCTCTCTCTTGACAAGTTTATTTTTTTAGTCCGTATTGTAACTAGGATTCATTTGTTCTTAGGTTCTTTCTATTTAAAGTTAATCCTTCTTTTGCTGTGTGTCTGCTAACTTAGTGGACACTTTGTTGTTAAAAAAAAAGTTTCTTAATACTGAAGTGTATTGTTGTTACTTAGTTCTTTAACGTCCATTTAGGGCATTTATTCTTTGTTAAGCCTTTTCTTAGTGTTATTCTGCTCAAAGGAAAGTGTTGCAGAAACACTGTGTTAAAAAGATGCCCCTAAGTGATACACACACACTGTTTATGTATTGTTTAGGGCCATTGCATCTTCAAGAGTCATGCTGCATATGCCATGGGTTTAATCAAAGGGCATTAATGGAGCATAAAAATAAGCTCATTCTGAAAGGGCTATTGAAACCCCTTTTCAGAAGCCATATCTGAAAGACCAGAGTCCTCCAAATCTGACCATTCTGAGAAATCTGGCAAATCAGACAAGTCAACAAAAAGAGCTTCCTTGACTCCGAAGTCTGTGTCAGAGCCAAGGGAAAGTACCAAAGCTGTCTTCCCCTTTTTCTTCTTTCTCAGAGCAGACACAGGCCAGATACAAAAATTTCTCGGAACAGTTAAGTCTTTTGACTCTGACATTTTTAGTTCAGGCAGAGTTTACAGTATGCAGCCAATCCCCTATTTAGGATCCAGTGTCTCCTCGGCTCCATTCACCTATTTTAGCAAAGTCTCCAACTCCTTCAAGCCAATTATCTAGGAGCCTCTCCAATGAAGATGCGGATCGAGTGGTGCAGAGACTCCTGAAGACACCGTCCTTGGCCAAGCTTTTCTTGGATCCGAACCCAAAGGTATTGGATATAACAGCATCCCCATCCTCAGCATTTACTCCCCCTCCAATCTGACCGCGTACTTCAGAGCCGGAAGATTCTGAGGTTTTGCTAGTGTCATGTCAGATCCGAAACCCAAGGGCTCTTTGAATCCGACATTGGCTCTGAGTTCCTCTGCTGTTTCGGAGCAGGAGGATTCTAGGAGCTGACACTCCCTTGTTGGATCCGGGGAGCAGGATCGGATTGGACAATTGTTGGATCTGATCTTGCCTCTTGGGGCTTCAGCGCAGGTGAGTTCAGCTCTTACCTCGATATTGGGTCAACTGCCTTTTGGTCTGGAAGCTCCATTGACTCCAAGTACTTTTTCATCAGATCCAGGGATTTTTTTGGACCAGAGGCATAGGGCCTTTGAGTTTATGAGGAGAGTATTGTCTCCACAGACACAAGCACAGGCTACTCAAGAACTTACTCTCTCTCTTCTCAGCCGGTGCCTTCATCTGCTCACGTTACCCATCCACAGAGATGCAGAGACTCAAGGCCTCAGAATGTCCTGCAGGGGACTTCCCCTCTTCTGACACTTCTCTAGACTACCCCTTTGAGGAAGTCCCTTGGGAGAGAAGTTGCAACAGAAAGTACCTTTACTCACCAGAGGAGTTAGTCACTTCAGACACTGACCTTGATGAGGCAGAAGGGTCCCCGGTTACCTTCTGATGATGTCTTTTGGAGACATCCTGGAAATTTTAAAACAGAGAGGTGGCTGGCAGTCCAGCTCCCCTTCAGCTGAGGAATCAGTCTATCTGAAGGCCTTTAGGTCTCACCCTTCCACCTCATGGGTGTCTACACCTTCCGATGAGCTTATTGATTTAATCTCTCGAAAGGCATGGAAGACCCCAGAAACCACAGAGCCCACTCCTAGGAGGCCAAATAACTACATTACTTCCCCATCAGGCAAGAAATTTTTATCCAAGGGAGTAGCTGTGGATGTCATGGTCATGGTGACGGCCACTAAATAGGAACTCTCTGAAACAAGTTCCTCTATCCATCCTCCTAATAAAGATTCAAGGACCATGGATAGATATGGGAAGTGCATCTTCTCTTCAGCGACCTTCACTCTATGGTCACTGAACTACCTATCCCACTTCACGAGACTGCAGAGAGATCTGTTAAAAGAACTATCAGATACCCTCCAAGGAGCTGTAGCTGATGGGGTCACAGACAAGGTAGCTTCACAGCTTGCTACCCTAAACTCTGTGGTAAACTCATCCAAGAGGCTAATCTTTAGGCCTATTGAGCCCATGAGGCTAATTTTAGAACACACCATTTCATCAACCTTAAACAGCTTGGGTGGCTAGAACTTCCCAGTCTAATTCAATATAACCTTATGATTATGGTTAATAAAATCCTCTATTATCCAGATAACACACCAGCTCTTAAAAACATAATCACCCCCTACAACAATCCAAGACTGCTTTGATCCTCAAACAGACTACAAATTCAGACAATTAAAATTAATAATGTAGCCGCTGACTCCCTCTTTGCTAACTCTGCAGGCAGAGCTTGGAACCTACTTCCAGCTGACATTACTTTGCTCTCCTCCCTATGCCAATTCAAAGCTAAACTCAAACAACTTCTAGCACTAAACTGGCTTTGCCACTGTAACAAGCCTGGTTAACTCTTACCATGAATGTGTATAATCTATTAATCAAAATACTGTTTAATTTTTCCCGACTGTTACCAGGGGTAACTCAAACTTGTGATATTTTCTATTCATGTCTGCTTATGTTGTTTTTGTAAATATCATATCTGTAATATGCCTTCTTTGTTATTACTGTATCTGTCTACCTTGGAGCTTTTCTCCCTGGGCCTCCGCTGAAAATGGACATTAATCCAGTCGGACTATCCCGGTCAACAAATGTAAAATAAAATAAATAAATAAATAAAATAATCTCATATGTAGTAGATGGAACAAGTAGGGCAGTGGGTTCGGGTATCTCTCTTAGGAGGCAGGCCTGGATATGCCTTTGTGATTTTGCAGAGCCCTTCAATTCTTCCTCTATTAATGCCCTTTTTGATTGCTCTTCTTTGTTTGGGCCCCAGGTAAAAGAAACATTCACCAGGTGTGAACAGGATGGCAAAAATTTATCTGTCATTGGCGTACGTTTTTCCACTCCTACTAGACCCTTTCCCAAAGGTCAGAGAGGTAGTGGAAAGATGTGGTTCAGGAAATCTCAAAGGTCTTTCCCAGACACACAGGGTGAAAGTTCCCCCAGAGGCAGAGGGGGGAACAACAATGGGAGATGCCGATCATGTGGCAGAGGAGGCCTGCAGAATCGGGGCTCTAGAGAAACTTTCTTTGGAAAGCTCTGTCAGCGGTCTTGAAGGGAGGCCCAATTGTCCACCTCTGGAGGCAGTCGGGGGGGCGATTATCTCTGCACCTTCAAGCCTGGCTAGATATAAATGGGTGCAGAGAATAATATCCAGAGGTTACTTTATCCCCCTTTTCCTTCCAATCCCTGAAAACAAAAAAGTTCCAGATATTCCACCCAGTGCAATGGAACAAGCAACCATAGAAATCTCAAAGTTGCTAAACAAGGGTCATCCAAGAAGTCCCCGCAGACTAGAGAGGATTCGGAATTTACTTAAGATTCTTTTTAGTTCCAAAGAAAACAGAACACTGGAGGCCAATCTTAGATCTCAGCAAATTAATCAAATCAGTAAAAAAGAGCAAGTTCCAGATGGTTACACAGCGGTCGATACTTCCTTTTCTGGAAAAAGACAATTGGATGTGCTCTATAGACCTCCATGACATGTCCGACCATATTTAAATAGACAGACGATCCAGGAGGCATTTGCGCTTCCGGCTATAAGCCAGTCATTACCAGTTTCGAGCTCTGTCCTTTGGTCTCAAAACAGCCCCCAGAGTGTTCACCAAATGCATGGCAGTAGTGGTGGTTCACCTGATATATTAAGGATTATGGGTGTTTCCATATCTAGACAACTGGCTCATAACTGCCCCGACCAGGCATCTTCTGCTACAGGCCAGAGAGACTACATTACAGACCTGTTCACAGCTAGGTATTACAATCGGTATTCATAGGAGCACAGTCAGACATACAAAGGAGGATAGCAAGTCTTACTCCATGAAGGATACCCACTCTACAGCATCAGGTAAAGAGTTTAATAAGGAAAAAAAACACCTGCCAAACTAGTACTTCAAGTACTTGGCACTCTGGTGGCTTCAGTTCTGGTACCATTAGCATGCCATCACATGAGGTTACTTCAATGGCTGCTGTTGACACAATGGTGTCTCCTAGAACTTCCAATGACTCACAAGATTTTGATAACCAATTCTTGCAAACAAGACCTTTTATGGTGGATTCAATCACTTCAGGTAACTCAGTGAATTCTCTTTACGCTTCCCCAACCCGAGCCACGGTGACCACAGATGTTTCCCAGATAGGGGAATAGCAGTCCAGTCAGACAACATGTCTGTAGTCTGGTACATAAACAAACAAGTAGGAACCAGATCTTACCCCCTTTTTCAGGAAGCCGTAAGGGTGTGGCAGTGGGCAATTTCTTCCATTCGCTTTCTAACTGCAATGTGCATACCAGGGAAATCCAGTGTGGTAGCAGACAGGTTGAGCAGGGCTATTCAAATGCCTCTCGAGTGGTCCCTCAAGCAAGAGATTGCAGAAGAGAGCTTCCAAAAATGGGGCCAGCCTTGCTGTGATCAGTTTACCTCATCCATGAATGCCAAATGCAGCAACTACTTTGCCTTAGTTCCCCCCTCCAGGGGAGTCCCCGGAGGATGCACTTGTTCACAATTGGCCCCTGGGACTCCTATATGCTTAGCCACCAACACCCGATTCCCAAAGTATTACAGAAAGCAAGTTTGTTTAAGAGAACCATAATTCTAATTGCCCCCTACTGGCTCTGACAAATTTGGTTCCCCTTCCTTTGGCCTCATCTTCGGGATGAACCATGGATACTGGACGCAGTTCTGGATCTCTTGACACATGCTTCAGGAATGGTTCATCCCAACTTATACAACCTCAGACTGACAGCTTGGGTGCTCCAATTCCATTAATAGCCAGGTTTCCTTCTCTTTCATCACCAGTGAGACATATCTTGATCTCTTCCCACAAAGCTTCCACAAGGAAACTTTACAAAGGAAAATGGAAGAAATTTGTCTTTTGGGCAAACTCAAATCATGTTGATCCCTTTACTGCTCCTCTACATTTCATTTTAGAATTTCTAGCTAAACTTTTCAATGAAGGATCTGCTGCGGCTACTATCAGGATTCAATTAGCATGAATTTCACATTTTCATTTAGGAGAAAACGGTTCTAAAAGGACCTCCTTACAAGGATCCATCTTCTTCTTAACTTAAATTTTATTCTGTGTCATATAGTCTAACCCTCTTTTGAGCTGGCAGCCAATTGAGAATTAAAATGTTTATCCTGGAAGACTATTTTTTCTAATGGCTATCACATCAGCAAGAAGAGTTTCAGAATTGCAAGCGTTATTTGTTTGTTGGTATTTCACAAGAACAGGGTCTCATTACAAACAAATCCTTCCTTTCTGCCGAAAGTTGTATCAGAAAATATCTTAATCAATCCATTGATTTGCCAGTATTTTTCTCCAAAATTTGAAACTAAGGCAGAATGTGTTACATTTGCTAGATATTCATAGATAATTACATTTTTATTTAAACAGAACTGCAGATTTCAGAAAGTCTGATCAGCTATCTGTCTCCTTTTCTGACACAAGGAAGAGATTACCAGTATCCAAAGTAACCTATTCTAAATGCCTTTCAGAATGAATAATCTTTATTTACAAATCCCAGAACAAACAGCTTCCACAACAAGTCAAAGCTCACTCAACCAGAGCAGTTGCTACTTTCTCAGCTCTTTTAGCGAGAGCCTCTATGGCAGTATATGTGCTGCAGTCACATGGGCAAGTCCTCATACCTTTACTACTCATTACAAATTCAGTTTGCCCTCCAGGAGTAGAGCCTTCTATGGTTCTGAGAAATATTCTTCCATGAGCCACCCAAGATTCAGGTAGGTAGGGACACGGTACCACCAGTGAGAATAAAGACAAGATTGAACACATCACATAAAGAAGTTATGTACTCACCATAACATTTCATGTGTGTTGTCCATCTCCACCTTTATTCTCACAACCCACCCACCTACTACTAATTGGACTATTATGGACTCTATGACCTCAGAAATGGCTTATTCTTATCGCTTACCTGTTTCTTCCCCCTGAATTATTCTCATTAAACTATCTTTGTCTCAATAGGCTCCTCTTACTTCTCCACACCCTCCGGGCCCCCTGCCTCCTCCTTGTATTCCTAATTCCCCTATGTTATGCCAGCTCATATTCCTCCAATGTACAACCTATCCTACCTTCATCTCAATCTGAGACACCATTCTTCTCCCTCATTTATACAGTCATTTCTACTCCATCTCCTCTTCCCTAATTCAGCGTCACCCCCTGCACCTATTCTATCCAAAAATTATCACCACTACAGCTAAAATACTTACCCCCTAAACTAATGTTAGTTCTACCCAAATGCATGCAATATAAACCCAAATGGTTAAAAGTTTCTTCCTTCAACAACCTCATATTTGCTGGGGATATTCATCCCAACCCTGATCCAAGCCCCCTTACTAATAACTCCCTCCCCCTTCTCCCCCTCCTCCCCCCACAATACCCTGAAATTTTTTTACACTCAGCGCCCAAAGTCTCAACAGTAAAACTCATCAATTTCAAGCATGGCTAAGCCATAACCAACCAGACATCTTAGCCATCTCGGAAACCTGGCTCAAACCCCATATCTATGACTCTGAAATCCTGAAAAGGTGGAGGCACTGCTCTAATCTACTCTACTCTTCTCACCTTAATTCCTCTCCAAATTCCAATCCCTCAATTCAACAATACTGAACTAACAGTTGGTCTACTAAAGATGAATAAACACAAGAATATCTGCATCATTGTCCTATATATCTCCTGGCAACATCTCTACCCTCAAAGATATTCTCTTATGGGCCTCATCTGAAATTAATTATGAAACTTACATACTACCTCCTTATCCATTAACCTCTATAACTTTACTCAAGTAATCCTGTCCACCACCCGACTCAACAGAACAAATCCCCTAGGATCTGTTATAGACTGGATCCTAGTCACCCATCCAAATAAAATAACTTACTCTGGCACCATTCCCAACACCATTAGTGACCACCTTCCAGCCTTCATTCATTGTTCAACTTGCTCTACCCCACATCAGCATCAATAAACAAATGAACTGGCAAATCCTAAACACTCTTCCTCTTGATAAAGCCCTAGCCTCACTAAGAAACAGAAGGATCATGGCTCTCCAAAGAAACCAAATTATGCTTCAAAGGGACAAATCCTGGAAGCTTTACCATAACAACAAACTGTCCAAAACCCCGCCTGTATACAAACAACTCTGTAACCTCACAAAACAATGTATCATTAGGGAAAAAAAAACCTACTATATTTCAACCCTGGCTCCAAGAATAACCCCTGTCTTGACCCAAGTTTATCTGACCTTGAAGTAGGCTCCAAGTTTAATTAATTCTTTATTGAAACTATTTCTAACCTGACCAAGACTTTCCCTAACAATAATCCACCTGTCCACCATTCCTCTTCACCTAACCTCCCTATGTTTGAGCCTCCTCCATCCTAAAATGTGCAACTGATGGTATAGCACTCCCAATTAGCATCATAATCAATGGATCTATATGTACCCAAACTATGGCATTCGGCCTACATTCTTCCTCCCCACAAAGGAGGCAAAAATACTGAAATCTCAAACTTCCGGCCCATTGCTCTGCTCTCACCAATCTCCAAAATCTTAGAAGAATGTATCCACCTCCAACTTATGCCAAACCAACTCCTTACATCTACCCAGCATGGCTTCCACCCAGGCCATAGCACTATTATTGCAAACACCTTATCTGTCATCTCTCAAACCTACATCTCTCACCAAATACTGTATCCTGGTTCTCTAGCTACCTGAGTGTTTCCTTACTTTAAACATTTGTATGTATAATGTTTCTACAATGATTGTATGTGTAATGTTTCTACACTTCAATAGTAATGAAGGTATATTTCAATTAATCTCTACTGTACAACCATTAGATATATCAAAATTATCTTTGTTGATCAAGCCTGATACGGAATGTACATATTTGTAAGCTGTACTTTATTTCTGTAACTTCCTTACTTTTGTAACCTTACTGTTTTATGTTCTGTGGAGCTTTTCTCCCCGGGCCTCCACTGAAAATGGCCCACTTGTGCCCAGTGGACTTCCCCCGGTTACCAAACTAACTGAAATAAATAAATAAATAAATAAATATTCTGATACTGCTCTAACACACATTTTTTCTCAGGGGTATTTTTTTTCTAAAGAGCAAACAAGATCTGAGGTAGTTGGGAGGTGCATTCTGGGATAGGGAGAGTGCCCACAAGGTTGTAGAAGGCTTCAAGCTTTGTTAAAGGCTGTGATGTAGCCAATGGATTGGATCCGACCCATCAGTGAGAATAAAGACAAAGATGGACAATACACATGGAACATTATAGGAATTACATAACTTCTTTTTCACCTTTGTTTTCAAATTTTGGAAAGAAAACAGGGAAGTCAATAGACTGATTGATACTAAATTCTGACACCACCTTAGGAAAGAAGGAAGGGTTGGTTCTTAATGTCACCCTATCCTTACAATGCTTGAAGTTCTGAAATTCTTCTAGCAGAGGTAACAGCCACTAGAAATATCGTTTTCCAGGTCAGAAATTTAAGATCACATTTTTCTGCTGGTTCAAGGAGGGATGAATTAAGGCCTGCAGTAGACTATTCAAATCCCATGGAGGAGTAAGATTTTTATAAGGTGGTTTAAGGAAAATAGTACCTCTTAGGAAGGCCTTGTATATCTTAGTAGAGGCTAGGGAAGAATTATCAATTCCTATATGAAAGTTAGAGATTGCTGCCAGTTGAACCTTAATGGTAGAGTAACTAGCTCCTTCATTGAAAATTTCTGCCAAAATTTCTAGGACACTTTGTGTAGGGGCTGAAAAGGGATCGATATGTTTTTGGTGTGCCCAACAATCAAATCTCTTCTATTTACTTTTGTAAATTTTCCTAGTCGAAGGTTTATGGGAAGACAAAACTATACGACGTACAGGAGATGAGAGCATAGGTTATCTAGCTATTAATGGAAGTGGAGAAATCATGCTGTTAGCCTGAGGTTTGAGATATCTGAATGAATCATGCCTGTCGGGTGAGACAGGAGATCTGGAATCAGATCCAGAATCCAAGGGGGGTAAAGAAGATGAGGCCAAAGGAAGGGGAACCAAACCTGTCAAGGCCAGTAAGGTGCAATGAGGATGACTTTGCTCTTCATCCTTGCAGCTTTCTGCAGAAACTTGAGAATCAAGGGAGTTGGAAGACTGGAGGACCAATTGTGGAGCAGAGCATCCCTCGATGATCCCCCCACAGGAGGGAATAGGGCACAAAAACTGCTGCACTTGTACTTTAGGGGAGATGCAAAAAGATTGTAGCAAGTTTGGCCTCATTGAAGGAAAATCGCTTCTGTCATTTTCTTGTTGAGAGACCACTCGTGAAGTAGTAGAATGGACCTACTCAATTTGTCTGTTGTCACATTGGACTTCATGGGATGTGCATTTCTATCAGAAAATGGTTGGATGAGATTGCCATTATCACACTTTGAGCACTTCTCAACAGAAGGATAAGATCCGGTTCCTCCTTGTTTGTTGATGTATCAAACTACTCACATATTGTTTGTTTGAATTGCAATTGTTCCCAGAGGTTGAACATCCTGAAAAACTTGGAGCACTAAAAGCACTGCTCTCATCTCCAGGACATTTATATGCTAATTGGCCTCTTCAGGGGACCAAGTCCCTTGGACTGTTTTCCCCAGGAAGTGCCCCCACCCAATCTGGGATGTGTCCATGGTCACTATGGCCTTGGGTGGAGGGAAAATGAACAGATGGCTTATCCACCTGTGACATCCCTCCTCTGGGCCAGTAATCAAGGAACCTCAATCCTCACCAGTGATACTGGTGAGGGACATTTACTTGGAACAAAAATGGATACACACAGTATTTTCAGATTCAGCTGTCTGCAACAAGCAGAATTTACCTTAAGAGCACACAGGGAGCAGTCATGGGGCTGGGTTTTCCTCTCCAGGCCCCAAATAATACTCTACCTTTCTGTCTGCAGAACACATGTTTGAGATTTAATTTACACACACACACACACACACACACACACACACACACACACACACACACACACCCACCCCTGGGAAAGGCCAGCACAGATTCACTAGCTGTACCACCTCTGCCCAGGCTGTAAGGTAGTTCCACTGCCTCCAACCAGCTACTCTAGGGCTCTTAATAGGGTATCCAGTTATACTGAGTGAATTTAATACTAATGCCAATGGTGATGTTTCCGAACAGCAAGACTTTCAGGAGTGGCCACAGTGTCACCAAATAAATGTAAGTACTCTCAAAGTTTAAAATATTCTCTGAAAGACCAGCCACAATGAAAAGTTTAAATATATTTAATAATAAATAATAAAAGAACATGAAAATACTAAGCATTTATTTACAATAAACACCAGAGTTTCAATCATAGGAACTATTAAAAATAACATAGATGGAAAGGTTCACACCGATACAGAAAAAACACAACTAATCTCACTATATTTTCCTGACTGATTAAAAAATTACTGTTCCTTAGTTCACTTACTAGAGCAAGGCAAGATGATGTGGGTGTGTGGTCTTCCTTGTCAGGTTTCACAAACAGAGTGCTGAGTGTCCCTATTACATCTGTCACTAATATCTAAAATAATTTCAGTGCTGGTTATAGAATGACATCACATCTGGTCACCTGACTCTAGTTCCCACACTACCCCCTTTACTAGAATCTTGGGGCAGGATTTTGCACATGTGTCAAAATACACACACATAGAGCTTTGCTAAGATGTGTTACAGCATCTTGAAGCTGTAAAATAGTTTTAACACTTCCACTCTTCCTACAGAGCTACTAAGCCAGGCATCTCACAGACATTTAATCTCTGGCTGCAGTTAGAACTGTGAGATACAATCTTTATGGCCTAAACCAGGGAATTTAATTTCAGACTATTTTTCAAAGTTAGCTGGACTGAGATTAACCTCTTCTCTTCCAGTATCCTCTGTTACAATATATTAATTTCAAGAGTTACTGCAGAGTCTGTCATACAGGTTTATTTATTTTCTGTCCAGCAGGACCCACTGATACATTTTTAACAGAAGCAGCTTTGCAAATACATTCTTAGCGCAATCATCTGTACAAATCAGTTTGATATAAAATGACATCAAATTCTTTACAAAACTCCAGCTAACTATGCTGGCATATGTACACATATGTACACATGCACTGCCTTACTTCTCCTGGCATAACTGGCAATACCTCACATCAACACACCACCACCAAAGGTATGTTTTGTATGCTTGTGTGATCCTTATTTGAAATAACATTTGCTGGTAAAGAACTGACCATTGAGATGCTAGCATCCAGTGAAGCATTCTCATATGAAATCTTGCCAGGGGGACTAGAATTATGGCCGCTGGCATTAACCCTATAGCTTTGAAAAAACAACCGGGCTGAAATTTTGGTGCTGTGATCAATTTTTTTTTTAACTTGGAATTTCAATGTCTGTACTCTGGCTAGAGGAAGTGAAGCTATTGCAGATACTGTATTGAAAATTGCCCCTATGAACGCCAGTGTTTGAGATGGTTGCAAATGAAATTTGTTGTAATTTATTGTAATTTCTAGAAGGGAGCAAGTTTGTAGTACCTGGTCTCTTGCTACTGTGAGTAGATGCCTGAGTAAGGGTGGTAATGAGTCAGTCATCTAGTATGGAAACACCTGGAATCCCTGTAGCTTTAAGTGAGCTGCCACCACTGCCATGCATTTGGTGAACACCCTGGGGGCTGTAGTGAGACCAAAGGGCAGGGCTCTGAACTAGTAATAACTTGCTCCCAGCTGGAAGCCCAAGAACATTCTGGACCACCTGTTAATTTTTATGTGTTAGTATGCATCTTGAAAGTCTAACAAGCACATCCAGCGTCCTTGCTTAGAAATGGCGGGATGGACTGAACCATGACCATCCGAAACTTTGAGTGTCGAACTGACTTGTTCAGTTTGTTGAGATCCAGAATTGGTCTCCAGTCCCCTGTTTTCCTTGGCAATAAAACGAATCTTGATTACGTTCCGGATTCTCCCTGGTCTGGTGCAGTCACCCATTGCCACACTCTGAGCACTTCTCAACACAAGGGATAAGAGTCAAACAGACAATATATCAGTAGTTTGGTACATCAACAAACAAGCAGGAACCAAATTGACCTGACTTGTTCAATTTGCTGAGATCCAGAATTGGTCTTCAGTCCCCTGTTTCTTTGGTAATAAAAAGAATCTTGTGTAAGTTCCAGATTCTCTCTGGTGGAACCTCTTGGATGACTCTTTTTTTTCTAGCAGCTTTTGTATTTCTAGTGCTTTCCTCTGATTGGGTGGAACATCAGGATACTTTTATGAGGATAGGGGTGGAAGGGAAAAGAGAATCACATAACCTATGGAAATAATGCCCTACCCAGGCATCTTTTGTGATATCTAGTCAGGCTCTCTGGTGCAGGGATACATGACCCCAGATTGCTTGTAGATGGGGACAGTTGGGCTTCCTTTCAAGAGTGCTGATAGGACCAGTCAGAGAGCGTGTGTCTAGACCCTTGGTTTTGCAGGCCCCCTCAGCTGTGTGGGCCTCATCTTCCATTAGCATTCCTTCCTCTGCCTCTAGGGGAACCGTCTCCACATGGATATTGGAAAGGACCCTGAGATTATTTTTTGAACCACATTTTCCATCCCCCCACTGGTTCCTAGTGAAGGTCCTTTGAGGGGTTGAAAAATGCACCTGGAGAGTGTGTCCTTCACTTCGGGGCCAAATAAGGAAGATCTGTCAGAGGGAACATTGACAAAAGAAGACTTGGAGGGCTCTGCAAAATCACACAAGCACATCCGGGTGTGCCTCCTTATTCAGATGCCTGAAACTGTCCCCCATGATATACCCTCAGCTTCATGAGACAGATGCCTTGTGGACGAATTTGAAATGGACTGAAGGGTTGCCAAATGTGAGGCCACCAAACCTTGAGTCGCACAATTACTTGTCCCTGAAAGAGTATTGACAGTTCTTTTATCAAATCTCTTTGCAACTTAGTGAAGTGTGCCAAACAGTTCAGTGACCTAAGATCAAAAGTCACTGAAGCATAGACATGCTTCCCAAATCTGTCCACAGCCCTAGACTCTCTGTTAGGGAGATGGACAGTGGAACTTTGTTCCACAAGTTCCTTCTTCATGGCAGCTACTGGTACTCCCTTGCTCCAGAGTTTCCTTCCTGTCAGTGGTGCCAGAATCCAGTCTGGTCTCTTGGGAATAGGTTCAGTCACATCAGGTTCCTTCCATGCCTGCTGAGAGATCAAATCAATGAGCTCATCAGTGGGTGGAGTTACCCAGGAGGGAGATGGGCCAGATCCAAATGCCTCCAGGAACACTGATTCCTCCTGAGAAAGATTTTGGCAGGACCAACCACGCTGTTGTTTGATGATCTCTAGAATGTCTCCAAATTAAACGTCTTCAGGTGGTGATCTAGGGGATCCTTCCCCTTCATTGAAATTGGTGTCTTCTGTGATAGATTCTTGTGGGGAATAAAGTACCTCCTTTTATACTTTGTTTTCCAGGGTACTTCCTCAGTGGGATGTTCCAGGGAAGTGTTGGAAGAAATGGTGATATTCTGTTGGGTAGCTTGGAGAGGTTGGACTGTCTCTCCCTGTAGAGTTGAGTGTCGAGGCTCAAGGTGCAGAGACACATGAAATGCTGAAAGAAGATCCAAGGGGGGAGAGACCATCTGCCCCTCTGAAGCAGAGAACACTCTCTACACTACCTCAAAGTCAAACCATCCCAGAGAGAAGGAGGCCGATGGAGCCAAGAAGCCATGCTTACACTTCATCTGTTCCGTCTGCCCCAAAGGCAACCAACCCAAGGCAGAGGTCAGAACCGAGCTGTCCAAAGCCGAAGCTCTGAGGGGCAGCGATAGCTTTGAAAACTTTGGAGTCAACTCCAACACCTTGGATCTGACCAGGAAGCTACAGTTTCTGAGAGCCACTCTGCTTCAAACTCATTGGACCCAGAACACTCAGGGAAACCCTCAATCCAAGGGCACAACTGTGCTCGGATCTGATGCAGACAGTCTCATCAAACTTGGATCCAAAGACTCTGAAATGAGATGTGAAATCAGAGAAGGAGCCAATATTGGAGGGTGTAGAGCTGGCCAAGACTTCCTGACCCGAAGGAGTATGAGCTAGGAGACCCCCCCACCTGTATCTGCCCTGAGAGAAATTTCCTAATCATTCCACTTCCTCGTCATTCTGTCCATGTTGGCTTCAGTGAGACTCCTGGAAGAAAGAGATGAAGCAGTTGATGGCAATTTGGGACGCGGTCTGTCTAGGAAGGTAAATGGGACCCTAGATGGCACTGGATCTATGGAGGGAGAGTATCGGGTCCAAGGGAGTGATTTAGGATCTGACCTACTCAGATCTGAGGATGTTTTAGGGGATCCTGTTGAAGTCTTCAAGCCGGATCTGACCTGAATTTTTTTTTTGTGGCAGCTCCATTGAGGATGGAGTGGAAGATCCCAACTTCTTTGGGAACTTTTCTGCAGCCTCCTTGGAAATGATCTTAGGAGGTTGAACCCCAGAAATGGCTTCCGAAAAAGGCCACAGTTTCTACACTTTTTGAAGCCTTTTTCAGACATTTTGAAAAAAACAAAACAAAGAGAGCAAGCTTTGTTTTATATATAGAAAGGGTAGGAGGAAAAAAGAAAATGAGAAAAGTACTAACAATGGTACAAGAGGATACTCCAATGGTATAACAGGAACGAAATTACAGAAAAAAGAGTAGTGTTAAATTTTAATAAATGGAGATATTAAAAGGAAAAAATACCAGCAATGGTATTCGAAAAATACACTAAATGTACAAAGGGAGAAACAGAAAAAGAGTTGTTAAATAAAACTTATCTTTAAATTTACTCAAGAGCAAAGCTGGCTACATCTGTTCATGAAAGCAGCAAAAAAGATTTGGTCTCGAGGGAAAGGGCAGCCTTTGGTTCAGCCGTGCTCATAAACATCCTTCCTTAGAGTCTACTCGGGATTTCAGGTAGCTGGGAACTCTGGCCCAAAGGTTGAGGAATGAATGAAAATTGACAACATCAGATAAAGAAGTATGTACTTAACATAACGTTCCATTTATATTCTTCCTCAACCCACAGCCTTTGTCATCATGGACTTCTAGGAGAATGAGATGTTATAAAGACACCACAGTGTCTTGTATTCAGCTCCAGATATTGGTTTCCTTTGTCAGGAACATTATTCTAATTCTTCTTACTTTGTCATCTAGCAAACACGATCTGAGGTGTGTTAGAGGTTGGTGCATTATGGGTAGGGAGGAACTTGAGAGTTTCAGTTGGCCATGAGCTATAGTAATGGTCAAGTCATATCTGAAGTTTGGATCTGAACCCAGTGGTTGAGGAATGAATGAAAATTGACAACATCAGGTCATGCCTTAAGTATAGTGTGCATGGCTGTGCAGATACTGTGTGGAGGAGATATGCCTAGGTATTGGCCCACCTGCTGCTCAGGTCCCCAAACAATTTGATGAGAGTGGGAAATAAATACAGGGTGTTTCCAAGATTTATCACACCTCTTCTTTTCCTTCTAAGAAACAGAATAAACAATCCCTGCACAAGAAACAAGGATCCTTTCCTATAAAGGGAAAGTCTAAGACTTCAGAATGGCTATATCAGCATTCTCCCATCCCCACACCCCTGTCTTTCAACATCTATCCCAGAATCTGTCTCTGCACATTCTTCTTTGATAACAGATTGTGTCAGACTCTTCAGTGTTAAAAGTGATTCAGGAGGAGTATGTTTGGCACTGGATATGAATTCCTCCTTTCATGGGAGTTCCTCCCCACCCTCTGAACCAGACATTTTTTCTCTAGGTTCTTCAATAATTACTCACCCTTTCAGTCATTAAATTGCTGTTAAATCAAAGGGGCAAAGGCTTCTGGTCCAGAATGTTTCTGGCACCAAAGAAATGCTTCTTGGAGACCATTTCTAGAGCCTTCCTTTCTACATCTGTATGTGAAAGCTCCTAAATTTAATATGTTGATCCTTCAGAATCTGTTATGTCTCATTCCACAAGGGAATTTTTTTTTGGCAACGTTAAATCTAAAAGATGCATACCATCACATTCCCATAACCAAAGCCTTCAGGAAATTTCTCACATTTTCTGCGTCAGGGTCACACTGTCAGTTTTCTGCATTATCCCTTAAGTTATCTACAGCTCGAGGGATGTTTGCAAAGTGTTTAGCTCCAGTCATTACTCGTTGCAGACTGAATGGCATTCATATATGTCCTTATTTAGAAAAACTCAGAAATCCTCCCTCCCCAGTCACTCAGGATTGTCTTTTTGGGTTGTCTTATAGATACCTCTCGGCTAAAAGTGTTTCTTACACTGGAAAATGTAGATTTTGATCTGGCAACTCTCCTGAGGTTCTCAAATCAGTCTCAGATATCAGCCAGAGTTACACACAAAGATTCAATGGTTTCTAAAAAAAAAAAAAAACATGGACCCAACATTTGCATCCTCTGGAATTTCAGATTCCAGTGTTGGGTTTTGTCCAAAAGGAACTACAATGATGGAGGCTAAAGACAGAAGCAAATTCAGGTATCCCCTTCTCCTTTACCTCCAAACAAATTCATAACTACAGACTCCAAAGATTTCACTTAGAGAGCAGTTTATCTGGAGTTAAAGGTGCAAGGCCTATGGAACTCCTCAGACAGACCTAACCACATCAGTGTTAAAGAAATGTAGGCTGTGATCCATGCCTTAAAATCTCTTCATTATCTATGTTCTCTAGGCCCTTTTCAGTTGATTGCAGATGACACTATAGTGATGTGCTACATCAAGCAAGGGAATACCAGGTCATACTGTCTGTGCAGGCTGCCTGTGATGGGTTGGGGGATAGCTCTTCAGCACTCCTTAACCCTCCGAGCATCCTGCATTCTGCCAGAGCAAAACACAGTGGCAGACAAACTGAGCAGAACCAGGATAGACCCTCACAAATATAAATTTAACGGGGGGGGTCTTCTGGGAATTGATCCAATTATGGGAAACACCTCAAGTAGATCTGTTTGCCTCCTTTCAAAACAAACAACTGAACAAATTCTGCTCCAAGACTCATTTCAAACAAGCCTAGAAAATGTATGCATTTTGTTTCTCAGTGTTGGGAATATTCCTGAATACCTTTCCACCCTTTTTACTGATATCTAGGGTACTTTCTAAAATTCAGAAAGACTCCCCAAAGATCACTTTGGTGATTCCCTTTTGGCCCAGGCAACATTTGTTCTCCTTTCTTAAGGAATTGGGCAAGAGCAATTAACACAAGCTTCCTCACAAACTAGACCTTCTCATATAAGAGAGGAGGAGATTGATAACATCTCAGTCTCAAACATCTTTAACTAACCACCTGAATGTTTCAATTCTGATTCCTTTTAGGAACAAACTGTTATTTTTGTTTTACTTGGATCGCTTGTCTGTGTACTTAATAAAGGATTTTCTACTGAAAACTGACTGCCTACCCTGCTTGGATTACTTTTGAATACTTAGTAATTCTGTATAATATTTCAAATTGTATATTTTTTATTATTTTTCATTTAGGATGAGTGTAAGTTTGCTACTTCTACTACTATTATCTGATCTGATTAATATACAGTGATTAACTAGATATATGTGGATTGAAAATCATCCACACAGAGAAGTGTCTTACACTGTATTGTTTCTGGACCCACTATACTTGTTTAGTGGATTGTTTGAGACTTCAGGAATCCACTGAGATTACTTGTATTTATTAAGTTCAAAAACCTCTGGGTGTTCTGAACATTGGACGTATAGGTGCTCCAGTCTATGGCAGTGGAATTGAAGCCACCTAGGATTATAGCAATTTCTTCTTAAGCTTCCTGGAATCTGACATGACTGTCTGGAGAAGGGGGTTCTGTAATGTGCTATAGGCTGATAGCTTATCTTATCCTTGGTAAACTGAAGTTCTAGGTAGCAACATAGAAAGGATAGGGTGAAAGGGGTAGCCACCCTAAGTGCTAACTTAGAGGGGGTGGAAAATTGAAAAAAAATAATTTTGGTTTTATTTTATTCTATTTTACCTTATCTAAGGTAAATATTCCCTCAGAGCCATTTTGATTATTTTGCTTTGTTTTCTGCAATCCTTGCTATTACCCACCCCTTTAAACATCAACTTATGTGTGCGTCTGCTCATCCCACCATTTTACGTAAGGGATGAGCCTCAGGTAGTGCCCCAAGAATGTCTGAATGAGTCACTGGGTGGAGCAGGCAGGATAGTGAAGGCAGTTACTGGACTTTATATTTGGTGCCCACAGTAGCATCAGTAATAGTTCATCCTAAGATAATGTAGAAATTGACCCATGTTTTCATACAACCAGCTAATTCTCAAACAAGCTGATAAAGCATGTGAGAGGTATATTTACACACTGTCACCGGAGGCAAAGCTCTCACATAAAAGCACACCTAATGTCAGTCATGTTGTCAGTAGTACACACATTGTACCCATCACCGACAGTTCAAAACAGACACATAGACCCACATATGCTGAGGTTCTTAAATGTAACCTTTCTATGTCACAAAGAACTCCTAGATGGTGCACACATAAAAATTCCCTCAGCAGCCCCCAACAGGACGATGCACCTGAGCTTCACCTTGTTTAAATCACCATTGTCAAAATCCCATACCACTTCTTAGCAAGCTGTAGATCTCCCTGTATGACTCAGGAAACCCATAACATGTATTTAAGCTTACTGGAGACACTCACCATCCAACCTTATACCTTACCCCACTATTAACTGGGAATCATATACGATATCAGAAGTGCAGGCACAGAAATTCCTGGACTTTGTAAACACAAACTGCCTGGACCAGATTATCAGTATGCTGACCACGGGTGCAAATATGCTGGATCTGTTCATCACTAATTTGGGAGAGCATTGAACAACCCATAATGTAATGACTTTTCTGGTAAGGTCAGACCACAAAATGGTTTCTTTGAATTAAAAAATAAAACCTGGAACATTCAGGAACTACTATAAGGCTAACTTCCTACTATTAAGTTGTAACCTGACAAAAGTTCAAGTCCCATCAAACCCTGAAAATACTGCTGCCTATGTGGAACTGTTCACTGAAACCCAATGCAAGCATGTTAATAGCTGCAGAGATACAGCCATACCCACTAGGAATAAATACAGAAGTAAGTAAAAAAAAAATAAGCCATCCAGGTGGAATCACAACATCAGTAGGCTGAAGGAAGAAAATCTTGGCAAAAATTTGTAGGTGAACCACCCATCAGGATAAAAGCACTCTAACAACTCAAAGGACAAATAAAGTGTACCAACACCAAATTTAAGGTAAATCTGGCCTTCCAGGACAGAGGCACCCAGAAGTAATTCTTTAGCTATATCCGCAACCTGAAAGGCAATACACAATTGTGAGCAGAGCTAATTGTTAATGGAGCCACTTACACAGAGCCAGAAGATAAAGCAAATTTACTGGCAGACAAATTGAGCTGTAACTTTACCCACCCACCCCCATCCACCTCATCTCAGGAATTGCCATCAAATATAACCCCCCCTACTATCACTAGGGAGCATATTCTCAGTGCTTCCTCTAAGGCCAAGAACTGCATCAGTGGGCCTCGACAATATCCTACACTGCCTTCTAAATGTCATGAAACATGACTTATCAGGCTGTCTGGAGAACACATTTAACTATAGCCTCCAAACAGGCATTGTGCATCAAGAATGGAGAATGTCATCCAAATGTGGGACAATTATGGATCCTGGAAACTACAGCCCCATAAGTCTCACCAGGCTCATACACAAAGCCATTGAAAGAATTATCAATGAAATGATCAGTAATGACACAGGAAACCTCCAGACACCAGACACAGCTTGATTTGGTTTTGTTAACAGCAGGTCATGCCTACTCAATCTTGTGGACTTCTTTGAGAAGGTCACCAAGCCAATGGATGAGGGCAAAATGGTTCCCACTGCCTACCTTGACCTGACAAAGGCATTTGACACAATACTCTATATAGGTATTTTTGACAGACTCAGGAGGTTAGGTATAAACCCTTGTATCACCCAGACCACTCACCTACAGATTCCATCAGGGATCAGTCCTTGGACCTCTCCTTTTTGGCATCTACTCTGACATCAAGGCCAATGTCAAGGGTCTCTGGATGCTCCTAATTTGTAGATGATTGCAAATTAGGAGCAGTCATAGAATTCTTCAGCAACACTGATGTTCTTCGAGAAGAGCTGACACAGACAAATACCTGGTGTCAGAGCCATGGACTAAAACTAAATGCCAGGAAATGCATCATAGTACCCTTTGGAAAGTTGACCACCTGTGGTAACTACCATATTGACAACATACCCCCTAAGTGTCAACCCAGAAGTCAGGGACACATGTAGACAGTAATCTAACCTGTCTATGGCAGTGTGGAAATCATTTTATGTTGAACAACTTCTAAAACAAAGTTATGGCATGTAAGTCCAAGGATTTTATTGTTCCACTGTATTTGGCAGTCATCAGACCTATCAGTGAGTACAGTGTCCCCTTTACTACGTACCTAACTAGGCACATCCAGTAAATGGAGCATCCACAGCGGTTCCTCATTAAAAGAATACAAGGCATAAATAGCATGTCCTCTACAGACTACCTGAAGGCCCTGTCCTTGTATTATGTCTCCTACAAGCTCTTGAGGGGAGATCTATGGCAAGTATATAAGGCATCTTCAGATGCCCACTCTGTTGGACCTTCTGCATATAATCAAAACAAACAACACCAGAATTGCTCTTTCTAAAGATGTAAATATTGCCTGTGATATAAATAAGACCTGCTGCAGACACAGGTGTCTATCCCACAGAGTACCCCTTTTCTGGAACAGGCTCCCCAGCCACATGAAGCAGAGTTCCTCCCTATCCCAATTCAAGTGCAACTTGAATAACTGGATCTGAAACTGGAAATTCATTCCTAGTTTGGCACCTATGTTTCTAATGGACACAGGCAGTTGGTAAATGCTTCATTTCCCAGACCTCTGCTTGTAAATGTTTCATCTCGCAAGCCTCTTCTTACCAAGGGTACCAGAAATTGTCAGACATTTGGGATACATTGCTAGGCTTAAAAAAGCCCCAGGAATCATTAACCTAGAACACACTTATGAACCTATTTGATTTTTGAAAATCAAAACTTAATCAGCAAGACAGTTTGGCTTTTTTTTAATTGTTTTATTTATTTTAGACTGTGGAGTGCAAGTGTGAACTGTAGACTAAAGAGCAAATTGCATAGCTGAAGAGAAAAATAGGTAGGCTGAAATCGCCACTGACATTTCTTTGAGTATTTATTTAATTATTGTGTACCAGACTGCTCCAAGTTAGCAGTTATTGTTATTGGTCTGGGAAGGGATTAAAAGCCTGCTACTACCCGAGGGAAAATAGTGCTTACACATTGCAGTCATTATTAAATAAGGCTAGGTAAAAAAGGAAAAAACTGCTACAGCAATAGACGCCATTTTAAATAGGTCTTTCTTGCCGCGCGGTGCCCGAAGCAGAAGCAGTTCACAAGTGCCAGTCGGCCAACTCCTGAAATTTTCGTTTTTGATTTTCAGAACCAAAGTCTTCAAACTAAAGCTAAGTACCCCGTTGTGGAAACTTTTTCTTGCTCCTTACCGTTGTCAGTAAATGTTAATTGTATTACTTGTGGGAAGCAAATACCTCATAAGGATTTTCATTTGTGCTGTATTCCTTGCCTAGGCCCTGATCACAACATGCCTTGCTGTTGGTTTTGTGCTAAATTTAACCAACGCACTATTAAGCGTCGGTATATTTTTGCTTCTAAATACTTTGGTTCAAGATTTAACTATCCTGAAATGTCGTCGGTTAGCAGTCTGACTACCGGAATTCACAAAAAAAGCAAAGAGACAGACCGCCGAGGTCCAAAACTGATGACGAAGCTTCTCCTAAGCCAGTCGCTGGTTCACCGGTACTCAGTGAGGCGCTTTCGCGGCCCCTGATGCCCGCTACTTTTGAGTCGCAGGCCTCTACCGAGACCCATTCAGAGTCCGGTATGCCGTGAGATTCTTCAAGTATTGAACCCGTGGATGTCTCTCCCTTGGATGGGTCTGGAGTCGCTGAGCAGGCACCAGCTTCTGAGGGTGTTTTCAGGCCTAAGGATTTGTATATTAAACCGATGCCATCATCAAAAACAAGGCCAAAGCCAACTACTATGTGTAAAAAACCAATGCATGAGCCACATGCTCAGGCCCCTATGCCTAAAAAACAAATGATCAAAATGGCTGAGGATTTAATTACCTTGATCAGGAGTTCCCAACCCCCTCCTGCTAAGAGGCCTAGGCAAGGCACTGATTATGAATCTTCAGATCAGGTTTCCATTTCTTCTGATTCCTCTTCTGATCAGGAATTTTCTTTCCCTCCTTATGAGGACTCTGATGCAGAAGAATCCATCCCTTCTGCTTCTCCTCCTGAAGATTTTTCTTTTGGACAGACATACCTTAAGGGAACATTTTCATTGGGAGAGTCAGGACTTTTCAGAATCCAAAAAGAGGCTTAGGGATTTTCTTCTTCTTCCTCAGCATAGGCCTTTGGCTATACCTCCTGCTTTAGACATTGTTGATGATGTTTTCTCAGAGTCCAGCATGGCTCCTGATTCCCTCCCTCCGGCTCCTAGTAAGCCAGACAGATATTACAAGGTTCTTGACTCCCACAAATTTCTTTTCAAAAATCCTACTGCTGACCCTGAAACCATTTCTCAGGGTCCAAGGGTGTTAAGGCTTCTACAGCCAAAAATCCTACCCCTTCTGATAGAGACTCCAGGGCGCTGGATAGATGGGGTAAGAAGGTTTATACGTCTGCAACACTGGCAATCAAGGCTTTAAACTGTCAATTTCATATGCTTAAATATCAACAGCATGTCATGGGCTTAATGAAACAGAAAATTATGTTGATTTCTGATTGTGTGGAAATAAAGAGTTACAGGATTTACTGCATTCAGCTGAACAAGTTGGAAAGCATACTTTGCAATGTTGTTTTGATTCCTTGGAGGCCTCTTGCAGGGTCGCCGTAACTGGATCTGTGATAAGAAGGCATGCTTGGCTCAAGGAGCAAAACCTGCCTGATCATGTTAAAGCTAAATTGTTGGATGCTCCTTTACAGCAGGACAGTCTGTTTGGTAATAAGGCAGAAGAAGTTTTAAAAAAGATGGAAGACAAAGCTAAATCTATGCAAACTGTAAAATATTTCTTACAAATGCAGCCACCCAGGTTCAGTAGGCACTGGCCTACTAAGAATTGGTCCTTTCCAGTACCCAACAGAGCCACTCAGGTCAAACCCAGACACTCCAAAGGCTCCAGATTTCAGTCACAAGGATCTTACAGGACAAAACAATGGGGTGTCTCCACCTCCAAATCAGGAAGTAGCAAAGCACCACCCTACGGTAAACAGTCTCAATGACTTTCCTCTGCCATTTCCAAGCACTTAACTTTTGACAAGCCCTTTGGGGGGAAAACTAGCACTTCATGCTCAAAACTGGCATCTAATTACCCAGGACAAGTGGGTATTAAATATAGTATCCTAGGGATACAGATTTCATTTCCACATGTTGCCAATTCCAAACGGATGGCCAGACCTGCCCCCAAATCAGTGGGCAGAGGCCCAGAAACAAGTCATATCCCTCATGGATATGGGGTCTATTCAACCAGTACCAGAAAAGGAAAAAGGACAAGGCTTTTATTCAAGACTTTTCCTGGTACCCAGAAAAGGCAAATCATGGCATCCAATTCTGGACTTATCCATTCTAAATACTTTCCTGGACATTCCAAAATTCAAGATGCTGACTCTACAACAGCTACTGCCTATGCTAGGCAAGAATGCCTGGTTGGTAACTCTAGATTTAAAAGAGGCTTACCGGCATATCCCAATTAGGGAATCTTGCAGAAGATACCTCCACTTCAAAGCAGGCTATTCGCATTACCAGTTTTCTGCACTGCCCTTTGGCTTATCTACTGCACCCAGGGTCTTCACAAAGTGCTTGGCACCAGTAATTGCATTTTGCAGACAAAGAAACATTCAAATTCATCCTTATCTGGACGATTGTCTAATTCAGGCAGAGGAAGAGGACACTCTTCTACAACATCTGGCATTTGTAAAAAGGCTTCTAACATGCATAGGGTACACCATAAATGAAAAGAAATCACAACTGGTACCCTCTCAAATAATTACATTCCTGGGTGCAAGCTTGAATACAACTGCCCAGATGGCTTACCTCACGCCAACAAAAACCCAGCTATCTGCAAGACAAATTCTGCAGGCTTTGGGGTTCATGGCATCCTACATTTTACTAATTCCATATGCAAGACTGCATATGAGGAAACTTCAGTGGTACTTAAAAAGCTTATGGAGTCAACATTGTCACAGCCTGGAAACAATGATTCCTCTCATTCCTTGCCTGCAACAGGAGTTCCTTTGGTGGGCAGAGGCCTGTCACCAAAACAAGGGACTGTCATTCATTCTAACCCCTGCCACCCAAACCCTGACTACAGGCACATCAGACTATGCTTGGGGGGGCCCATCTGGCAGGGAGATGCATTCACGGTGAATGGAGCCCAAATCAAATGCACCTACATATCAACCAGAAAGAAATGCTAGCTGTACAGAATTCTCTGACAGCCTTCAAGGACTTCCTTCATCCAGGACAACTACTGATAAAGACAGACAACACCACAGTTATGTGGTACATAAACAAGCAGGGGGGTACCCACTCCTATCCCCTTTGCAGACTAGCTATGGCCTTGTGGAACACAGCCTTGACTTACCAAATACATCTACAAGCTCACTTCCTGCCAGAAAAGCAAAATACTCTGGCAGACGACCTAAGCAGAAATCTTATGGACCCACACGAATGGAAACTGGATCCACAAATCTTCTGCATGTTGACATGAAAATAGGGGAGCCCAGACATAGATCTATTTTCCTCCCCCCAAAACTACCAGTTGGACAAATTCTGCACAAGAACTCATCACAAAAAAGCTTGGAAAATGGATGCTGTATCCTTCAGCTGGAAAAATCTGTCAGTCTATGCCTTTCCCCCTCTGCCTCTGCTCTCCATGGTTTTACTAAAAGTCAGACAGGAAAAAACAAAAATTATTCTGATTGCTCCGGACTGGCCCTGCCAACACTGGTACCTGCTTCTAAGGAATATGTCACACCTTCCTCCATGGTACTTGCCTCAGACACTTCATCTATTGTCTCAGCAGAACTATCAAATTCTGCACACTCAGCTCCAAACTCTGAATCTTGCAGCATGGCTCATCAACTAATTTCACCAATCACATCTCTCAGTAAACCTGTGATGGATGTCATTTTGGAGGCTAGAAGGCCTAGTACTAGAAAATCTTATGCTGATAAATGGAAGAGATTCTGTGCCTGGAACCAAGCACAAGGAATAAATACAGCAATGCCCAATATTCCTCAGATTTTGTAATATTTAACTGAGATGCTTCACAAGGGCCTTTTTCTTCTATAAAAATCCATGCCTCTGCCATCTCGGCTCATTACAACACAGAGCCTCCACTCTTATCTCATCCCCTGCTAAAGCAGTACCTCAGAGGGGCCAAAAATTTAAGACCTCTCAGGAGAGCACCAACTCCTGTATGGGACCTCACTTTTGTGCTGGAAAAACTCACCCTATCTCCTTTTGAACCAACTGCTACTGCAGACATAAAATTTTTTTCTTGGAAGACAGCCTTTCTTTTAGCAGTCACTTCAGCTAGAAGGATTTCAGAACTGCAGGCTGTCATGGCAGTGGAGCCTTTCATTATCTTTTACCTGGATACGGTGGCCCTCAGGACCAATCCTTCTTTTATGCCTAAGGTGGTATCCAGTGTGGCTCTTGATCAGACCATTCATCTGCCAACTTTTTTCCCAAATCCGTAGAACAAGAGGGAGCAGATTCTGCATTCATTGGATGTACACAGACAACTAAGATTCTACTTAAACAGGACAAAATCTCTAAGAAAGTCTGAGCAACTACTGGTGGCATTTGCTGCAGGGACAGAGGGGAAGGCTATATCAAAGCAGACTATTTCAAAATGGATAAGCCATTGTATTCATTTCTGCTACATGCACCATGGTAAGCCTGTCCCCAAGGGGATCAGATCCCATTCCACCAGGGCTGCATCTACTTCTGCAGCCTTTCTCAGGGGGGTTCCTGCCAGAGACATTCTAGAAGCTGCTACTTGGAGCTCACTTCATACATTCACAAAACATTACCATTTACCTCTCTTTTCTAAATCCAGGGCAGGCTTTGCCACTGCTGTCCTGCAGGGCCTTATAGCTGCTCCTAATGCTGTATAATTCCATCCTCCCATCCATAGCTTTGGGATTCTACCCAAATGTAATGACTGCAACAGTGAAATACAAAGAACATAGTACAGTTGTGTACACTTACCATAAATGTAGATGTTCAAGTGTATTCACGTTTGCAGTCCAGGTTACCCACCTGCCAGCCCCCTTTCTTCTCAATTATTATACCTCTTCTTTCCTTCACTATGCTCAAAAGCCTTTGTGGTGTATTTGCTTTTAGTTGGAGGTAAATTTTTTGTTCTACAATATATATATATATATATATATATATATATATATATATATATATATATATATTTTTTTTTTCTTTTTTTGCTCCCCATTTGGGGGGCACCTGATATCTGGGGCAAGAAAACTGATTAAAATGGCGTTGGCTGCATGTTTTATACTCCTGACGTCATGGAAGAGGAGGCAGCAACCAACGCAGGACCTAGGACTTTGTTACTCAGGCCGACTGAGGGCAACCTGCCAGCAGATTACCCAAATGTAATGACTGCAACAGTGAATACACTCGAACATCTACATTTATGGTACGTGTACACAACTGCACTTTTTGCATTAATATGCATTTTCTGAAGGATATGAAATCTGAAACTCAGTTGTATGTCATTATTTGACACCCCGATCCCATGTGCAAAAATGGGAAAGGGATGATGGATGGATGGATGGATAGATAGATGGATGGATTTATATTGTTTTGCATAAACTTATATATTTGCCTGAATAATATGTTTTGCAATAATGTACATTTTCTGAAGGATATGACATCTGAAATGTAAATGTATGTCATTATTTCATGACTTGACGTTGGGGGATAAGGAACAAAGTTTAAAATATTCCTCTTATGAACTCAGGAAGTTGCTAGAATAATATGTTTTGTATTAGTGTGTGATTTCTGAAGGATATGACATCTGAAATCCAAATATATGTCATTATTTACTGAATTGAAGTTGAGGGGTCTAGGATAAAGTTTAAAATATTGCTCTTATAAACTCAGAAAGTTGGTAGAATAACAGGTTTGCATTGGTGTGTGTTTTCTTTAAATTGCCAAAGCAATATTTTTAATTGGTTATGTATCACATGATATCTAAATACTTTACTCTTAGTGTGTTTAAACTTTCAGTATATGTTTCTGTTTGGATCTGCAGTTATGCTTTTGGTAAAAAGTTGTCCTTAAAGTATTTGCTCTTCAAGTTGTCAAGTTTTTTTTTTTTTTCGCTCTTAATATAAGTTTGGTGGTAAGCAACAAATGAGGGCCTCCTCTGGTTCCAAATGGCATAGCTACACCTCTGGTTCTAGGAAGCCAGTTTTGTAGGTATCTGAGTATCTGTCCAGATGAAATGTGGTCCTTAACAAATATGGAAGTATCACTGCAATTTTCATCAGAACTGAAAGCAAGGTAGGTGCAAGCCCAAGTATGGAAGTGCTTTCTTTACATTTAAACCAATTCTCTGTCACTACACATACATGAACAAGTTCTACTTGCAGGAGTAATTTGTTTAATTGCTAATTGGTTATAGTATTTTAGGCAAGTTGTATACTATGCTCTTTACTCCTTGAAGGCTTTTTTTGGTCAAGACATCAGAGAGAGAGATTTCTACAATAAACCTGTGTTGGACTCACTGGCTGGTTGTATTTTACATTTTTTTCGTTTGTGGTGATCTATTTTTATTTCATTTATGGCCAGTGATCCACAATACAACTTGCGTGTTTTCCTTGAGACTATTGGAGATGGCTCACAGATGTCTTTGGACAGTTTTTTAAATAATGCTTTGGATCGTAAGTTAAAGTCCAATCATGGGGCTGGTAATACTCAAACTATGTGTACTACATGGGACAAATGGGAAGAAGAAAGAAACAAATGTTGCCATAATTCGTTCAATAATGTGGGAAGGAAGTTACCTTCATCTTTATCTGAAGAAAGTAAGTCTGTTTTCGAACAGTTAGAAAAATGTATTTGGAAGGAGACCTCTACTTTCTTTAATTTGTCTGCTCTGCAAAAATATTTGGATTTGGACATTACACCTAGGGGGTTGAGGGTATTTAAAGATCCTACTCTGCCCTTTGATGGTACGGTGCTAGCGTTGTTACCTCACAGCAAGAGGTTTTCCCGTTCGATTCTCGCTTTGGCTTGCCTTCTGTGTGGAGTCTGCATGTCCTCCCCGTGGTTGGGTAGCATTCGAAAGACATGCGTGCATAAATGGGAGTGCCTTCGTTGAAGGTTGGGCATTGAGCTGGCACCTCGGCGTTTCATAAAAATCTACTGCCAATCATTAGCGGACCGGAGTTCCGCTGTGGTGACCCCTTACCGGGAAAAGCCGAAAGACAAACAACAACTCTGCCCTTTGATTTAGAAAATGCTTCTGACATAAAATGCCATAAACGTTGGGTAGCAGCGGCATACAAGTGCTCTTTAGAGTGTGTGAATATCCTGTTAGATTGTGACAGGGTTAACAGAAAGAGCTAAAAGATCAAATTAAAAAAGTGTGTAATACTTTGTCAGCAGGCACACATGCCCAAGTGCTTGATGCTTTTCTCAATGACATTAATTTAACATTAAAAGACTGTGAAAGAGAACTAGTTGAAAGGAAGAAGTGAAAGCTACTACGAGATCTCTGTGACTACGAAAATGGGAAGGCATTTATTTCAAAGGCCAATCGGAAGAAGGCTCGCAATCACTGAGGTTCCAGAGGGCGGAAGACAATTTTCAAATGAACAATTCCTCTTTTTCAGCATCAGATGGGCATTATACTTTGTGTGAGGAAGAGGCAGAAAACCTAGAGGAATACCCTGTCTTGCCGCCAGCTCAGCAACCGGAACGACATTACCAAACTTTTTGGAATGATACTAACAACTATAGGGGAGGAAGGCAAGGCAGAAAACGTGTCCATGAACAACAAGGACATTTTCAAAGGGACTCCTACCCCCAGAGGGGGTAAAAACAGGTAAAAGATAATTTTATACCTCAGTCGAGTGAGAGTTATATTGTAAGTCTTTCTGGGCATATTTTTTCGGATTGTGAACTTGCAGTCTTAAACCGCGATTTAAAATGCATTTCCACTGTGGTACCTCGCGTTTATGACATCAAATGTGATGTATTTAAATTTAGTAGAAAATTGCATCTAAAGCATTTTTTTAGAAAAATAGATATAGATGATAATTTAGTGAACTGTAATGACAGTGTGAATATGTCGTGCGAAAGCTTTTTTACATGTGAATCTGATAGTTCATTTAATGCCTATTATAGGTTAGATACTAGAAATGTTTATACTAAAAGTGTTTTTTTACCTCCATTTTTAAATGAAGAAGTGGTTCATTTTTCTAATATGCTGAATTATGCTATTGAAAATGTGTTTAATGATTTTGTGAAAAATAGACAGCATGTTGACTTATAACTTGACCATTACAGAATGGAAAGCTGTTCAAGCTTTAGGTAAAATGAAGGATGTAATTTTTAAACCCTCAGATAAAGGGAATAAGCTTGTTATTATGCTATACTCAGTATATGGCCATGTGTATTGAACATTTAGAGGGTGACAAAATTTATGAAAGAACTGATATGCTGGCAAATAATGAAGCAGTTGTGGAGTATGTTGAGTTATTGTAAAAGGGCAATAGACTTGGCTATTTCTCTGAAACTGATATTAAAAAGAAGTTTAATATAGATGGATGTAAAATGGCATATTTTTATTGCCTCCCCAAGATTCATAAAAATCTAGATAGGCCACCGGGGAGGCCTATAGTTTCGGGTTGTGAATATTTTACCCACATTGTATGAGTTACTATCTTGTGGCCTATCTTATTCCTCTATCAAGGTTCATAAACTGGCACGTCTTCCCGTGGATTCTCCTCTTTCAATGCAGTCTTGTGTCATAATGTTTTTGAAAGACGGTGGCCTATTCTTGGGATCTTAATTTTATGTTACAGAAGTTAGCACGTGCTCCATTTGAACCAGCTAATCTGGCAGACTTGAGGTTCTTAACATGGAAAAACCTTTGCAAGAAGAATCTGAGTTGCAAACTATATGGTGAGTCAGTCCTATCTCATTTTCCACAGGGACAGGGTTTTCTATAAGAACTAATCCTTCTTTTGAGCCTAAAGTGGTACCGAGTTTACTTTAAGCCAAACTATCCATCTCCCTGTTTTCTTTTCTGAACCTGAGATTTAGAGAGAGAGAGAGGATACTCCATACCTTGAATGTCTATAGACAGCTCAGGTGCTCTCTTGACTGAAATAAATCTTTCAGTTCTTCGAATCAGTTGTTCATTGCTTGTGAAGATAAGAAGGGGCAACCTGTGTCAAAACAGACTATTTCCAAATGTTTGTCTAAGGCTATTACCTTTTGTTATACTCATAACAAAATTATTCCAGGCAGGGTCAAGGCCCACTCTGCCAGGGCCTTTACTTCATCTATGTTTTTTTGGAAAGGATCAGATTTTAGAATTATTCTAGAAGCTGTTACTTGGTCATCTATGCATACTTTTACAAAGCTCCATAAGCTTGATTTCTTCTGTAGGTCTAGATCAAGCTTGCTAGGACCCTTCTTAAAGGATGCATGGACTCTTCTTCCTTCCTTCTCTCAATTGTAGTAGATTAAGGTAATCTACCCATGTAGCTATGGTCACTGCAGCAGTGATCAATATGATGAACACAGTACAGTGGTGTAAGTAAAACTTACCATAACAGTAGATGTTCGAATGATCACTGCTGCAGTAGCCACTCTCTCTGTCCATCCCCCTTGTTTTTAGGGTGTTTTTATGTCAGGGTGTGGACATTTATTTTTGTTGTTCCTAGCATGGTCCTTTCAGTGCTCAACCTCCCTCTCTATGCTGGCAGGAAAACTCTGAAGGGCTTTACACCCAAACTTGTTATTTAATCAGCTCAGCTCAAGCTGCCTGACAGTTTGGGCATGTGGAAGGTGCTCTAAAGATTTGGAAGCTGGCCAACTGTTATATGCTTGGCAGAATATAACCCATATAGCTAAGGCTACTGCAGCAGTGATCACTCGATCATCTATTGTTATGGTAAGGTTATTTACACAACTGTACTTTCTAGACCAGCTACCCTTTTGGGGTGTCCTGAGTGCACAATGCTTGATGCCCTTCCAACGTGTATGTATGATTTCTTGGAGCATTGGTCCTTGTGTTCTGGATACAGTGTTCTTGTGTGAGGTTTTCCCATAATAGTAGCTGTATGAATAAAATCATCATTGCAGAATAGCTTCTCACCTTCCATTCCCAAGTACTTATTGTTGATTATAGTAGGTTATATGCTGATAATCTTATTAATCACAAGTAGTATTTTCATTTTCTCTTATGTACTTACGAGTTATACAAGTTTGAAGTCAAAATGTTTATCTTAACTTATACCTGCTGATACCTTTTCTTTTAAACTTTTATAAAGGGCCTGTAAGCATGTCCCAAAGAAGTTTGTTGGTGTATATCTTTTCACTTATTCCTGGACTACAGCAAAGTGCAAAGAGAACCACGTTGTACTCTCCTTGGAAAGCCATGCAGCTATCTAAACTGTATTGCAAAGATAAATCCACAGGACATCTGAATGATGAAGATGTCTGGCCAAAAGACTATCACATATTTGTGAATTATTCCAAGTCATATATATGATTTCCTGCAGTCAGGATCCTGTTGTTCGTGCATCTTTTAATAACTCTGCTTCTTTCAGTATATTTCATAAGGGCCATTTAATAATAAGACAGCTGCTATTTCTGAGATCAAGGGGTGTAAAGTTTTTGTTTTTCCATTAACAAACTTTTCATTCTCTGTATAAAACAAAGATTCAGCTAATCAATGTGGAATGATACGATTATTGGAGACAACAAGCTGTAATCTCATAGTTTTCCAAATGCACAGGTTTATCCTTTTCTCCCAGAAATTCCTTTGTCAACACATTCCTTCACAACCCCTCATGAATTTGACTGTGACTTTTTTAATTCAAGTTAAAATAGTTTTATTGGGTTTAATACAGCTCCTTTGTGATTTGCAACCCTGCTTATTGTTGGATTACAGTAAGTCACATACTGATAACAAATGAGAGAGGAGTATGTGACTCAACTAGTGCCCTGTGCTGGTCCCATGAGCTAGCATCCCATCGACTCAGCTGTTTAGGTGAAGAGCAAAAAAAATTGCCAGACTCTGCCTTTCTGCACCGGCGTTTTAATACAGAAAAAAAAGTAACTGCTAGCCTCTCGATTGTGCCCCCTACACTTTACACCAGGGCTGTTGCCCCCTTCACCCCAACCTTGCTACGGTACTTATACAGCTGAGTACTAAATGTTTTTATTTGCACAAAATGCAGATCAGGTTTAATACTCACAATATGCTTGATTTTAATGATTTGTTAAGCATCTTTTCCTTTCTTAATCCTTTTATTAAGCAGCTTTTCCTTTCTTAATCCTGTCATTCTTTTATGTCTGCACTGACCAGGTAAATAACTAAAGTACAGAGGTGATGCTGCATTGTAGGAGTGACATGTCTGCTTGACCATGGGAGTTACCTATTCCCTATCTGGTGTAAAAGCTCCCACCACTGAAAACTCCTGTTCAGAGTTTAATAACACCTGCCCAAATCATTCTTAAATTAAGTCATTCACTGGTTTTAAGGCTTTTGTAATGTCTCACCTGCCAGTCTGTGTAATCCTACTCACTTGTATCTATTTACTGCTGTGTGTGTGTGTGTGTGTGTGTGTGTGTGTGTGTGTGTGTGTGTGTGTGTGTGTGTGTGTGTGTGCGCGCACCACAGTGTACCTCACAGTTTCAGTGCATGACATGCTGTTTCCTTGAAAATTAATTTTAAGGGATACTCTGCATATAGTAGTAGGAGCCTGGCAAAACTCTCCACTAGTGATTGGAAAAAATAAACTTGAAGGTCAGGAATATATGCTTCATTTCCCCAACCATCTGACTTGATTGCCTCATCCATGTCCATTTTTCTTCATATGGACAAGACCTGCGTAATTAGTGGCTATTTTACAGGGCAGCATCGTGGAATTTTGGTTATGCCCTAACAACTTGTGTACACCTCAACAGGCACTTAAAAGGTAGGCATGCAGCCTAAACAAGCTCTTTAGGGGTGAGTATGCAGCCTGAACAAGCGCTCAAAGAGTGGGCATGCAGCCTGAACAAGCCATCAAGGGATGAGAGTACAGATTGAACAAGTCTTTCAGGGGTGGACATGCAGCCTTAACAAGCCTTCGAGGGTTGAGTGTGCTGCCTGAATAAGCCCTCGGAGGGTGATGTGCAGACTGAACAAGTACTTGAGGGGTAGTTGTGCAGCCTGAACAAGCCCTCAGGGGCTGGGTGTGCAGCCTGAACAAGCCCTCAAGGCGTGGGCATGCAGTATTAACAATCCCTCAAGGCATGGCCATGCAGCATGAACAAGCCATTGATGTGTAGGTGTGCAGATTGGCCAAGCTGTCGAAGGATGGGTGTTCAGCCTGAACAAGCCCATGAGGGTAGGCATGCAGACTGAACAAGCCATTTACATGTGCTGCCTGAGCAAGCCATCATGGTTTGCATGTGCGGCCTGAACAAGCCTTCAAGGCGAGGGCATGCAACCTGAACAAGCCCTCCAGGGTGGGCATGTGGACTGAACAAGCCATCAAGGGTGGAACTTGCAACCTGAACAAGCCCTCAGTGGGGTGGGTGTGCAGCCTGAACAAGCTCTCTGAAGGTTGGTGTGCAGCCTGAACAAGCTCTCCAGGGGTGGGTATGCAGCCTAAACAAGCCTTAGGGCCAGGAGATGGGTGTACAGCCTGAACAAGCCCTAAATGAGTGGGCATGCAGTGTCAACAAGCACTTGAGGGATGGACATGCAGCGGATGTTGTTTGGGGACAATGATAGTTCATTATACGGGTGAAGTGCCCCACAGCAGCCTTGCTCCACCCACCCCTGTTAAGTTGAAGGCTGACATCTCTTCTGGAGATACTTTAACAGGAAACATCCTTAAAATATAAGCCCTTACCCACTCACTGAATATGTGTCCAAGACAGGTATGCATCAATACAAACAGAAAATGATTGGCTTTAACAATTGGCTTAGTTTCTGGTGTCATTCCAAGTGGATCCAGTACCTGACAGCCTGGGAGGACATGATTGACATACCACGATGCTTTGCCAGACATAGCCTTCATCTGTCTCCCCTGAGCTTCAGACTTCTGGCAAAGGCTCTTGCCTCCCCCATAGTGCCTTTTTTAGGCAAAGTCATGAGGACAAAATTACCAACATGAAAAATTCTTCTTAATGAAATTTAAAGGTCATGCTGCTAAATGCTAGGAGTCTTAACATTAAACTGCACTCATTGCAAGCATTGCTCACCCTGGAAGATGCTGACATTTGTGCAGTCACTGAAACCTGGTTCAAAGCTGCGGAGAGCACTCCAGCCTTACCAGGTTACTTTTTCTACCATACTTTCAGACCCCAAGCGGAGGGCTACAAAGCCAAAGGAGGTGGAGTTTCAATATTTATCAAAGACATACAAATCTCCAGGCTGGTCAAACACTATGACGCACAGGAGACACTCCAGGTGCAGTTAACTATTGACAAAACACCTATTCAATTCATAGCTAGCTACAGACCCCTAACAATGACTCAGGAGACACACTCCACCTACCTGGACTTACTTGAATCCATCAAGATTCAACCCTCTTCCCTGATCCTAGGTGACTTTAATTACCCAATCATAGAGTAGAAGACCTATTCTAGATAAAACACGAATGTCCAGAGCTTCCTCGACTTTGCCAATGCATTGGATCAGCTGGTCAACACCCCCACAAAAGGTGAAAATATCTTGGATCTGGTACTAACCAACATGAGTAGCCACTGTAGTACATCTACAGTGTCATCCTCCTTGCTGAGATCTGACCATAAAGCAATCACTTTTGAAGTCATCATCTCCCCTGACCACCGCCCTTGCCAGGGTCAAACAAAAAAAAACTGAGAGCAGGTATAAGCAGCTTCACAGCCACCATCCCTTCAGTTGGAACAAGCACTAATGTCCAAGCCTACACCAAAAAACTATATGAACACCTACATAGCTGCATGGACTCAGCAGCACCTGACAGGACCAAATTATCTTCCTTAAGGAAGAGTAAACCTTTCTGGTGGACAGCAGCAATAAACAGACTCTATAATAAAAGGAACAAAATTCTGTCCATGACCAAGAAGGAGCAGGTGCTTAACTGGAAGCAATCTCTTCTTTGTCTGAACAAGCAGATAAGGTCACTGGTGAAATCCTGTAAAGCTAACTTCGATTCCAAATTGGCCATATCCACTAAGGACAATCACAAGGCCTTCTTTGCATACATCCACAATCTCAATAGTAACTCCCAAATCTGCTCTGAATTGGTGGTCAAGAAAACCACATACACAAACGCCATAGATGTAGCCAACCTGCTGGTAGACAACTTCACTGAAAACTTCAGCCCCTGCCCCCCCCCCCATCAGTAAACCAGGACATCCCCAACAATTGCCCCCTCCCCTCATCACCAGGGAGCAGGTCATTAATGCCTTCTCAAAGGCAAAAAATACAGCCTCCATGGGACCCGACAACATCCCTGGCTGTCTCCTACATGAACTCAGGCAAGAGCTCTAAGCACCACTAGGCCCCCTATTCAACCAAAGCCTGTGCACTGGCTTCATCCCAGCAGAATGGAGGACAGCTACTGTCATCCCTCTGCACAAAGGTAGAGCATCCACCAACCCAGGCATTTATAGGCCCATCAGCCTAACTAGCCTGATCTTCAAGGCCATAGAATGCATTATCAGGGAACTTATAAACAAAGACATTGGCAATGTCCAAACGCTTGATCCCACACAGTTTGGTTTTGTCAAAGGTAGATCATGCCTGTTAAACTTGGTCATCTTCTTCAAAACTGTCACCAAAACCATGGATGAGGGGAAGACAGTGCACACCTCCTACCTTGACCAAGCCAAAGCCTTCAACACTATTCCCCACTTGGACATAATAGATAAACTGTCCCAGCTAGGCATCAACCTGTATGTTACCAGATGGGTAACTAACTGGCTCAGTGATAAAATCCACTCAGTCTAAATAGGTGAAGCCACCTCTAGTAGTAGACCCATAACAAGTGGCGTAATCCAGGGATCGGTCTTGGGGCCTCTACTGTTTGGGATATACTTTTCTGAGGTGCAAGCCAAAACCAGTGGTCTGTGGCTGACTAAGTTTGCAGATCACTGCAAGCTGGGCACTGTCATAAGTTTCCCTAGTGATGTGAACATCCTCCAAGAGGACCTTACCCAAACTAATGACTGGTGCCAGAAACATGGCCTCAAACTGAATGCCAAGAAATGCATCATTAATTATCTCCTTTGGGGAAAATGGCATCCCCACTAATTATCACATTAATAACAATGTACTAAGAACGCAATCAGTAGCGAGGGACTTGGGAACCCAAGTTGATAGCAACCTGACTTTTGACCACCACATTGCCTTCATTGCATGGAAGGCTTTCTACATTGCCCACCTCATTAGTATTTTATTTATTTATGTATTTTACATTTGTTGACTGGGGTAGTCCGACTGGGAGAAAAGCTCCAAACTTGCAAACAGATAAAGACAAACAAGTTGCAGTATATGCACAAACATATTGTATTAACATACAAGTTACAGTCTCACATTTCAGGCTTATGAAGAATACAGTTTATGTACAGAAATATATACAAATATGTTACAGTTTCTCTTATCAAACCTATAGGTGCAGCTTATATACAAAGTATCTGTAAAGATATTACAGTTTCTCTTTTCAAACCTTTTAGTGTAAGAGGTTAGTTGCTGTGAATAAGAAATTTCAGGGATATAGAAGTAGATGAGGCTTTAGTCAAGGTTAGAGCAAGGACATAACCAGTGAGTTTTAAAATACTGGGTTAGATTTTTTTTTAACTGATTAAGGGAGGGTTCAGAGTAAGGTCAGATGGGAGCGAATTCCATGTTTTGCCTACTGACTTTGCAAACAAAGATTATCCAGATAGATTGTTAGCTTTAACATACTGAACCAAAAGTTTTATAGTGGAGCGAAGAGGCCTAGCACTTTTGTAGGGATGGATAATGTTTTTAAGGGAGGGCGTTTTTTTCTGGATGGTGAATAACCTTCAATGCTACAGTAAGTTGATTAACTTGAATTAGCCTGGAGAGGTCTAGCCAACCTAAGAGGTGTAGGTTTTGACAATGGTGTGTCCTGTAGGGAGTTCCTGTGGCAAACCTGGCAGTTTGATTGTAGCAGCTGGAGAGTTTGCTGAGATCACTTTTGTTCAAGTTAGTTAGTATTGGTGAGGCACAGAGTAGAGTTGAAAGCAGATGGATACGGGTAATGGAAGTCCTAGCTAGAGGATTGAGAAAAGGTTTGTTTTTGTATAGGGAGCCAAGTTTTTTATTAATGGTTTTAATAGTTTGGTTTACGTGCATATCATATTTGAGGCTGATGTCTTTTATAACAACCAGGAGTTTGGTATACATATCTGGTGAGATTATAGTCCCTTTGTTAGATGTTATAGTAAACGAAGGTTGAGAGGATTTACGAGTAGGGGAGAAGAGCAATAGCTTTGTTTTATTAGGGTTTAATATCCGCTTTTGATTAGAGATCCAGTTTTCCACTGCATTAAAGGTTTTCTGGGTTAAATTAAGGAGATCTGTAGGGGTGGAGGCTGAGCAGATCAGGGTGGAGTCATCGGCATATTGTATATAGGTTGCATCTGGGATTACAGTGTGGAGGTCATTGATAAATATGCCCTTCTGACCACCTTTACTTTAAACAATTAAGAAATGCCACCAAAAAAGAAATTCTGCTAGACAAAAAAAAAACTTTTACCTTCACCCCCAACAAACCCACAAACAAATACCACAAAATTTCTGGTCAGCTATAAACAAATTACTTCACCCAGGGCACTCCAAGTCTCCCACCCCATTAGGAATCACCCACAATAACCCTAAACTAATAGCTGATTCCTTTAACAACTACTTTATAGAAGCCATACAAACTCTCGATAATACTCTACCACCCACTAGCTCCCTCCCACCTAATACCACAATAAATTCAGTTCCTTCTTTTCACATACAAGCAGTACCTACATCCCTCATTTGTAACCTACTTCAAAAACTCAAGCCATGGACCCCTTCTGCTGACTGTATACCAACAGAATACCTGCAAATTGCAGCTAAAGCCATTGCCTACCCTATTTCTATCCTTATTAATAGAACTATTTCAGAAAGCAAAATCCCTCTTATATGGAAGGTCCCTCACATCATTCCTCTACAAAAAGGTGGGACATCAACTGATATTTCCAACTTTAGACCAATCGCCCTACTCTCTTCTATAGCTAAAATAATGGAAAAATGTATCCAACAACAACTACTGAACCATCTTCTCCACAACAATTTACTTGCCAACTGCCAACATGGTTTCAGACCATTCCATAGTACTTCAACTGCCCTGCTATCCTTTTCTGACTGTATAAACAAAAATCGTAACAATAACTCTCTTTCCTCTGCTTTATCGACCTTTCAAAAGTCTTCGATATGGTCAATCATAATCTGCTTATTGAGGTATTAAAAGCCCATTCACAGGACGCACAGGCATTACTGTGGTTTAAATCCTATTTAGACAACCGACATCAAGCAGTCCTTTGGGACAATAAGCTTTCAACTCCCCTCCCCGTAAACCTTGGAGTACTTCAAGGCTCTATCCTAGGCCCTCTTCTCTTTTCAATGTTTATTAATGTCCTAAATACTAAAATTCCTCAAGCCACCTGCATACAATATGCTGATGATTCTACTTTAATCTGCTCAGCTAGGTCCCCAACCTCACTCCAGACCCTCACCCAATCTGTATTTCATACTGTTGAAAATTGGTTCATGCAACACTGCCTCCTCCTGAACCCCAAAAAAACAAAATTATTACTCTTTACTCCTACTCTAAAATCACCACAATTTCTCTTCACTGTAACCTCTAACAATGGAACCACCATATCCCCTGATACCACAATCCGTCTCCTGGGCATAACCATAGACAACAACCTTAGCTATGATGATCACATCAACACTACCATAAAATCTGCCAACAAAAAACTAGGTTCCCTGTATAGTATCAAACCCTTCCTTACACCAACATCCAGAAACACTATAGCCCAGACCCACCTGATCTCTACCCTGTTCTATGCTTCTGCCATTTATACTAATCTTTCTAAAAACCTTAACAAACTTGCCACTAGCTACAGTAACATAGCCAGATTTGCCACTGGCAACCCTTTTAGAACCCACCACTGTCTCAACCTCAAACAATTGGGATGGTTAGATCTGCAGCACCAACTACTCTGTCATCAACTTACTATAACCCAAAATATACTTTACCACCCTAATAATACCCCAATCCTCACTAATCTGACTACCCCTTACAAAAACTTTACAACTCTTTGCTCAGCCAATAAGCTACTAGTTTCCACTATTAAATCTAACAACAAAGCTGGAGACTCACTTTTCACTAACACAGTGGGAAAAGCCTGGAACCAGCTTCCAAGTGAACTTTTTACTCTCTCATCCACACATCTTTTTAAAAAACATCTCAAAGAACATCTTAAAACTCACTGGCTTTGTCCCTGCATAAACCCTGACTGATTTTCCACTTTACCCATTCATGCTCTCCCTTTTACTTCACTTCTCCAGTGTAATATATTGCTCAAACCTTTCAATGTCCTTTTTGCTGTACTATGTTTCCTACCTGTACTAACAAATACACTAAAACTAAAAAAAAAACTTTTTATAACTTTTTTAAAATGTTTTTTTCTCTGTCAAATATTGTTTATTCTTCTGTATTTGATCTTAGTTCATTCCCCTCTAAATAACTCTGCACACAATATTTTTTGTTTTTCTTTTTTTTCTTTCACAAATATTCAAATATTGTTATTATCTGTACTTGATAATAGCTTATTTTTTATATTAATATTGCATAATAAGTCTATGCTTGGAGCTTTTCTACCCGGGCCTCTACTGAAAATGGACATGTATCCAGTTAGACTAGCCCGGTCAACAAATGTAAATAAATAAATAAATAAAGAGGGGGAAAAGAAGGGGACCTAATATGGACCCTTGAGGGACACCAAGGGTAATGGGGAGAAGGGTGGAGAGTTTTTCCTGCCAAAGGACACTGTCTTCCACTAAGATAAGATTGAAACCATTGTATAGCATGGTTGTTTAGGGATATTTTATTTAGGGTACGTAAGAGTAGCTGGTGGTTAACCATGTCAAAGGCCTTGGAAAGATTAAGAAGCAGGGCAGAAGATAGTTTGTTGTTGTTACGGTTGGAATTTATGACATTAGAGAAGGAGAGGAGGGCTGAGGTGGTGCTGTGCTGTGGTCTAAATCCATGCTGGGAGTTGGCCAGAAGATTATTTTGAATAAGGTAGTGTAAGAGTTGTTTATGGATACACTTTTCCACAATTTTAGCCAGAGGGAAAGGATAGCTATTGGTCTATAATTTGACAGATCAATGGAGCTGCCACCTTTGTGGAGTGGTATGACATGGGATATTTTCCAGATAGAGGCTTCAGTTATGGTTCTGTTTATCAAAATAGTGACAGGGTATGCTATGACATCATCAGCTTTTTGCAGGTAGTCTGCAGGGAGGAGGTCAGCTGAAAGGGTGGTTGGTTTGAGTTTCTTAATTAAGGCTCTAATGAGTGAAGTCAGAACTTTTTGGAAGCTGAAGGAGAGATTGTCACTGGGTTTAAGGGTTTCAGCATTAGGACAAGTGGGTTTAAGTTTGCGAGCAAGGGCCTGGATGGTCTCTGTGAAGAAACTGTTGAAGGTGTTGACAATGGACTTTGGTGATTTTTGGGTAAGGGCTGAGGGGGTTGTAGTAGTGGATTGCCCTGGGTGGAGGAGTTTGTTAATACCTGCCCAGAACTTCTCTGGCTTGTTGTGGTGTTTCTGCTGTAGATGGCAGAAATAGTTTTTTTTGTCTAGTAATATGGATTTTTTTGTATCATTCCTATATTGTCAAAATTTGAGTTGATCTTGTGGGGCTTTAGAGGTGCGCCAAGTGATCCAGGCATTATTTCTTTGGATGATCTTTGGTTTCTTTAGTGAGCCAGGGGGCAACTTTTGTTTTAATTCTAATAGAGCGTGCAGGTGCATGGTTGTCAAGGATGGCCAGGAATGTATTATTAAAGTGTGTTACTGCCTCATCTAGTGGTAGTTGTTTTAGAATTGGCCAATGGCATAACTTAAGTTCTTCTAGGAATTTATTAAGGTTGAAGTTTTTGTTATTTCTTATTGTTTTATATGTGGGTAGATGTGGACATTCAAATTTATGCCTAATAGTATACATTAGGAAATGGTCACTTAGATCTTCAGGGAGAGTACCTGATTTGTACATGTGGTGGGGGCTCTTAATTAGTATCCAGTCTAGAATACTTTCTTTATTGTTAGGCTTGCTCATCCTAGTAGGGGAGTTTATAGTTTGTGTAAAACCATGTAGGTTTACATGGGTGGTTGGGGTGTCTGCAGTGCAGGTATTCCAATCTGTATTGAGGTCCCCTAGAACAATGGTCTCTAGGGGTTAGGCATTGGATAGCCAGTAGAGGATGTCTTCTAGGGTCCCTGAGTTATTACCTGGCGGAATATAGACAATACTATGTTCATACATTTGTTTTTATTTATTTGTAGTTTGGAAATTATAATTTTTGCTTTGTTAAATATAGGTGGTTGAAAGTTGTCTAGAGTAACATTTAGGGTAGCTTTATAGAGAACAGAAACCCCTCCCCCTTTCCTTGGTAGTACGATTTAGCCTGAGTATATTATACCCTGGAGGTAGAATTTTATTATCTGGCGTAGTTGGTTTTAACCATATTTCGGTGAGGCAAAGTATGTCGGGGGAGTAGGTTGTCAGGAGGGCATGGAGGTTGCGGACCTTATTGTTGATGCTTCTAATGTTTAAGTAGCAGGTCAATAGTGAGTTTGGGGGTCTATTTAGGCTTTGTCTTATGTTTGGGCTGTTATGATTAGAGTTGGTGTTGTCTAGGGATAGTGGCCCAGGGTTGGGGTGGATATCCCCATCAATAGTGAGGGTGTGAGGCAAACTAACTATGAGCTTTAGAAATCTATTTATCAGTTTTTGGTAGTATTTAGTTTTGGTGTTAACATATCTGGGTATAACAGGGTGGGTGTTAGCAGGGGTTAAGGAGTTGGTGTTGATGGACATAAATGAATGGGCAGAATGGTTTGAGAAGATTGGGATGGTAGCAAGGCGTTTGGGATGGTTGAATCCTATAAAGGATTGGTTTTCTTAGATGGTGAAAGAATAAAGGGTGACTAGTAAAGGCAGGGAGTAGAGCAGAGTTACTTATTTAGTATAAGTAAGAGCATTTCATCCAGGAACAAGGAGGTCATAACATCCCTGTACTCCTCCCTTATCAGACCCATTATAGAGTACAATGCCTCCTTCAGCATGTACCTTGCCAAGAACATGCAGCAGTTGGAGAGACCACAGATGTGCCTGACCAGGAAAATCCAAGGTCTCAAACACCTATCCAATACAGATAGGCTAAAAGCCCTGTCCCTCTACTCAGTCTCATACAGACTGCTCAGAGGTGACCTGTGTCTGACATACAAGGCCGTCTCAGACTCAGCCTTGATAGAGTTGCTGCATATCTGTAAGTCAAACTCCACTTGGGCAACCTGCACACAAGGCTTCACCCTAGTCTGTGACATTAATAGAACTTGTTGGCAGGATAGATTTGTGTCCCAACGACTCCCCCATCTGTGGAATCGACTCCCTCTCCATGTCAAGCAGAGTACCTCACTAACATCTTTAAGAGGAACCTGAACAACTGGATGGGAAACAGAAAATATACCCCTGGGATCCCACCTGTGTCCATGCTGGACAGGGAAGACAGGTGCTGACTTTATGGGAACATGTGCGAAATTCTTGGGTAGGCTTGTAAGGGCTTCCAGGCCAATAGCCTAGTATTGTCCTATAAACCTAGGAACTTCCCAGGGAGTTGACTTTCCTCTCCATCCCTGGCTAACTCCTCTAGTCCCTGGGACACTGATCAAATCTGTGTTACTCTAGGACATAGTCAAGCCTCCGTCCCTATATATCATATATAAACAGAATCAAGTTGAAGAATTATGCTGCCAGTATACACTTTTTGCAGTTTTAGGGAGTCAACATCCCCATAAGCTTAACCAGCCTGGTCTGCAAAGCTATGGAAAGAATCATTATGGAACTCATAAACAGAGACATAGGGGACCTACAGACACTTGACCCCACCCAGTTCGGCTTTGTAAAGGGCAGATCCTGCCTTTAAAACCTGGTTGACTTTTTCGAAACAGTCACTAGAGCCATTGATGAGGGCAAAGCAGTCCATACAGCATACCTGGACTTGGCTAAGGCCTTCGACACAATACCCCACTCAGGCATCATAGATAAGCTCAACAGCTTAAAAGTAAACCCTTATGTCACTAGATGGGTTGCAAACTGGCTAAAGGACAGAACCCATAAAGTTAAAATCGCTGGAGCAATGTCAGACTCCCACAGGGATCTGTCCTGGGACCCCTCTTGTTCGGCATTTATTTCTCAGATGTTAAAGCAAACATGGGAGGGCTGTGGCTGACAAAGTTCGCAGATGACTGCAAACTAGGTGCCATAGTCGATACACCAGCAGACACACACATCCTACAAAAAGGCCTCACAGAAACGGACAACTGGTGCTGGAGTCAGGGCCTTAAACTAAATGCCAAAAAATGTATAGTCATCCCCTTTGGGAAAAACAAAGTACCCACAAATTATCACATAGACAGCAACCCACTGAGTACGGAAAAAGTAATCAGAGACCTAGGGACCCAAGTCGACAGCGATCTCTCATTTGACACCCACGTTGCCAAAGTGGTTAGAAAAACATTCTACCTTGCACACCTCATCATGAAGGGATTCACATCCAGATCCAAGGATGTCATTGTACCCCTATATTCCTCCCTCATCAGACCCATGATTGAGTACAATGCCCCATTTGGTATGTACCTCACCCGGCATTTGCAACAGCTGGAGAGACCACAAAAGTACCTCACCAAGAGGATCAAGGGTCTCCAACATATGTCTTATTCTGCCAGACTAAAGAAACTACAGCTCTATTCAGTAGCATACCGCCTGCTCAGAGGTGATCTCTGCCTGACGTACAAGGCCATGTCCAATCAGGATCTGATGGACATGCTCCACCTCAAAAATCCAAATCCATCAGGACCACGAGAGCTAAAGACTTAAACCTCGGCACAAGTATGAATAGGACATGCTGGAGGGATAGATTCATAACCCAGAGGCTTCCCATGCTTTGGAACAAGATCCCAGTTCGTATTAGGCAGAGCCCCTCACTGACTCTCTTCAAGAGAAATCTTGATGAGTGGATGGGAGATCGTAAATTTACCCCAGGGGTCACATCTGTGTCACTGCTAGACAGGGGCACAGTAAACTAATTCTATTATATAAGGGGACCTTCATTGTGTCACTACTAGACAGAGGCACAGTATTCTAAATTTATTCTGTACATTTTTTGTACCATTTCATGGGGTGGCAAAAGCCACATCACTATGGCTAGGCTTACAAATGCCCCAGGGCAGATAGCCTAGTACTATACTATGAAACTAAACTATGAAACCAAGAAATATCATTATTTCAAATTATCTACAAAGCCTAGATATATTTTAAATTACAGAGCATTATCCTGTGAATACTAGCAAATGGTATAGTTCAGACTGAAACCACTCAAAAAGGTGGAGGCATGTTCAAACCAAAATTTATGATGTGATGTCCTATCACACCTTCATTCTTCCACTGGTTTGGTTTGGAACCTATCCTCGTTTCCAACTCAGCCGTTTACAAAAGCTCGAGGTCTTCAAGTAGCTCGTGGCTTACACCCTATCCCATGATGCTCTAGGGAATTCCCCAGATCTCATTTACTGCTAGAGCAGATTGGGTTCTTCACTTGGCTCTGGCTAAGTGTTTTTCTCTTCATATAACCTTTTTGCTTAAGATATTATATTTCCTTTCTTTTTGAGATTTAATTAACTAGTAGATTAGCTTTAGCTTATTTAAAAGCTTATTTCAAGTTTTTTTGTGTGTGTTGTTGATACTCTGGTCATCGTTATTTTTAGGTCTAATTTGTTTCTCCCTATCCCAACTTTCCTTTGAGAGTGTTTCTCTTTAAGCTCATTTGTTGAGCAGTTAGGTTTTGATTGCTGTTAGTAATTAACTTTCAGGGTTGTTTCAAACCCAAAATTGTTGCAGAGTGTTAGACTCGTTTTGACTTTTTTCCTTGACAGGTCTTGATAATTTACTGTCAAGTTAGTAGTTTCACCTTTAGAACTATTTTGTAAGTGTTACAGTTTTACTGGTGTGGGTGTGTGTGCTTATATACTTTTGCATAGTTTGTTAAAAAAATATAAATATAGTAGTGGGTTTTTCTTTGTCTAGAGTTTGTCTCTTTCTTCTGAGCTAGTTCGTTTCAGTTAGAGTGGTTGAGCCCGTTTAAGTTAGAGAGCCTTCTTTCCCGTCACTGCCTTTTTATTTACATTAGTTGTAGTGTTGGTTTGTTCTTTGTGGATAGTACCATGTCTAAGCAACCAAAAGATACAAAACCCTCGGGGTTCAAAAAGTGCTCAAAGTGCATGCAGAAAATGTCAGTTACAGATTAACACACAAAAAAATAAAAAAATAAATTATAGATTGTCATACTGTGTGTGTATACTGCCTGGCTGCAATACATTTACAGGAATCTTGTTCAGTTTACCACTCCTTTAGTTACAGGGTTCTTCTTGAGAGAAAAAATAAGTTAATCTTAAAGGGATTGCTAAAAACTTCCCTTTCAGAGGTCTTAGGAGAAGGTCAGAGTCCTACAAAAAAGACTACTTCCCCCTCTCAAAAATCAGACAAAACTTCCAAAAGATCACCTTCTACATCTTTGGATCGATTGGAGCCATCAAAGAAATTGCTGAAGATATCTTCAACAGACCTGAAATCTGTTGGGCCCAAAAGACCATCCACCTCGGCTCCTTCTACATCAGAGCCGTTGATGTTTCAAGCTCAGAGCCAGTCCCCAGAACTGGAGCCAGTTTTTCCGACACTAAGGTCACCTTTTTTATAAACTGCAAGATTTCCAGCTTCCTCCTCTCAATCCTCCAGGAGCCTTTCTGACGATGTGGATAACTTGGTGTGGAGACTCTTAAGGACACCGACACTAGCCAATCTTTTGTCGGAGCTGACCCAGAGCATTTCAAGAACTGACTAGACTTGCCTTTCACCATCAATTCCTCCTCTGACCTGACTCGGGGTCTCAGAGCTGGAATGCATGGAGCTGATAGTAGTGGAGCCATAAGAGCCGAGACCTGCTCCAGGATTTTCATCCCTACCACTCCGACTTTCTTGGTGCCATCTGAGGAGTCTAGGAGCTTGACATTCTCCAGTCAGGTCCAGGGAGAACAGTTGTAAAAGACATTTTTTGGATCTGAACTTGCCTGTTGGGGCATCGGCGCATGTGAGCTCAACTCCTACATCAGCCTCAGAGCCAACCCCCTTAGTGCCAGGGATACCTTCTGGTTCGTTGGAGCCAGGAGCTTCCTCAGCAGATCATGGGTGGAGGGCCTTTGAGGTGATGAGGAGAGCGCTGTCCCCACATGCACCTCCACTTTCAGATCCTACCATTCCTCCCCCAAAGGTTCCGGTGTCCATCACAACACAACCGCATCCACACAGACGTGGAGACCCAAGGCCTCAGGACACCCCACTGGGTGAACCCCTCTCTTCCAAAACCTCTCCAGAACACCCTTCTGAAGAGGTCCCTCACAAGAAATTATATAAGAGGAAGCATTTGAACTCCACAAAGGAGTCTGTCACATCTGACACAGACCTCGCTGATTCAGAAGGGTCCCCATGGTTACCCTTAAAGATGTCTGCTTTGCAGACATCCTAGAAATCCTTAGGCAGAGAGGTGGCTGGAAGCCTATCAACCCTTCTGAAGAGGAGTCTGTCTACCTGAAAGCCTTTGGGTCTCACTCTTCCACCAATTGGGTTTCTCCGCTTTTCGACGAGCTTATGGATTTAGTTTGTCAAAGGGCTAGGGAGTCTCCAGATTCAGTGGAGCCTGTCCCTCGGAGGCCAAATAAATTTATTACATCCTCCACTGATAAACCTTTCCTAATGAAATCCTAATGAAAGGTGTCCCAGTAGATGCTATGGTGGTGGCAGCAGCCACAAAGAAGGAATTGTCAGAGACGTCCTCTTCTGTCCATCAGTCTCATACGATGGACAGCTATGGAAAGCACACCTTTTCTTCAGCGACATTTGCACTCAGATCGCTGAATTGTCTCACCCATTTTTCCAGGTTACAGACAGATCTCCTGAAGAAGCTGGGAGATGCTCTCTAAGGTTCAGTAGCTGCGGGGGTATCAGATAAAGTTTCCTCCCAGCTCTCCACTTTAAATTCAGTGGTAAACTCCTCCATGAGACTCATCTCCTGTATGCAGCTGAAGGAGCGAGTAGGGCAGCGAGTTCAGGAATTTCCCTAAGGAGACTTTCCTGGATGCTCATGTGTAACTTTGTGGAGCCTTTTTAGTCTTCCATTGTTAATGCCCCTAAATAAAATAAAATAAAATAAATTTGATGGGTTGTCCTTGTTCAGGCCAAAAGTCAAAGACACACTAACCAGGTGTGAGCAAGAAGGAAAGAATCTCTCTGATGTAGGAGTCCATTTTTCTTTACCTTCTAGACCTTATCCAAAAGGTCAAAAGGGAGGAAAAACGTGGTTCCAAAAATCCCAGAAAGTTTTTCAAGACACACATGGTGATTCTCTCCTAGGGGCAGAGGGGGAAGCAGTAATGGAAGACAATGGCCTCGCAGCAGAGGGGATCAGCAGAACCATGGTGACAGGGAGTCTATCCTTGGCAAGCCCTTCCAGTGCTCATGAAAGGAGGCTCACCTGTCCTTCTCTGGAGGCAATTGGGGGTTGCTTATATTTGTAACCAGAAGCCTGGCTAAAAATAAAAGACAAATGGGTGCAAAGCATCGTACCAGGGGTTACTCCATACCCCTTTATTTCCCCATCCCAAACATAAAAAACATCTTGGAAGTTCCACCCAGTCAAAAGGAACAGGCAACTCTAAAAATACAAAAGTTGCTAGTCAAAAGAGTCATCCAAACAGTCCCTGCAGACTAAATAGGATCCAAAACTTACTCAAGTTTCTTTTTAGTTCCAAAGAAAACAGGGGACTGGAGACCCATCTTGGATCACAGCAAATTAAACAAATCAATAAGAAAGTCAAAGTTCTGGATGGTAACACTGCAGTCAATACTCCCTTTTCTGGGACAAGATGATTGGATGTGCTCTGTAGGCCTCCAGGTTGCATACAACCACATAAAAATGGGCAGGAGGTCTAGGAGTTATTTGCACTTTCGGCTGGGAGCCAGTTACTACCAGTTTTGAGCTCTGCCCTTTGGACTCACTACAGCCCCCAGAGTGTTCACCAAGTGTATGGCAGTAGTCACGGCTCACTTGAGGCACCTAGGATTCTGGGTGTTTCTGTACCTAGACGACTGTCTCCTAAGCACCACCACTGACCATCACCATCTACTAATAAAAGCGAGAGACACCACACTGAAACTCTGCTTTCATTTAGGGATCACAATAAATTATTATGGCCTTATTGCCATCTCAACATGTCATTTTATAGGAGCAGACTTAGATACTTCAAAAATGATAGTAAAGCTTCCCCCAGAAAGAGTACAAGTCCTGCGGCATCAAGTCATAAGCCTACTGTTCAAAGGGAAGGCTCAAGCAAGAATAGTTCTAAAAGTATTAGGGACCATGGCAGCAACAATAAACTTGATTCCATTGGCGTGTCTGCACATGAGGATTCTACAGTGACTGCTGTTCACTCAGTGGTCCATACAGGAACTACCCATATCCCACCGGATCATAACAACAGAATCTTGCAGGAAAGACCTTCGTTGGTGGTTTCACTCAACTCATGTGACCTTAGGTCGACCATTTGTTCTCCCACAACCTATAGCCACAGTGACTACAGACACTTCCCAGATGGGGGGGCATTATCTGGAAAAGACAGTCCAGGGCACATAGCAAGATCACAAGGCCCATTTCCATACCAGTGTCCTAGAGATGAGAACAATGCTTTTAGCATTGCAAGCATTCCAGGACTCTCTTCCACTGGGAACTATTGCAATTCAGACAGACAACATGTCAGTTGTATGGTACATAAATAAATGAGGAGGAACCAGATCTTTCATAGGTTCATAGGTTGGTACTAGGCTATCGGCCCTAAGGCCTATGCAAGCCTAGCCATAACAATTCCCTGGAAATTTTTTCCCACAATATTTACTTCTCTGGGCCCCTGTCTAGCAGGGCGACTGACATGATCCCCGGGGTGAATTTCCTATCTCCCATCCAATCATCAAGGTTCCTTTTGAAGAGGGCCAATGAGGTGCTCTGCTTGACATGTATGGGCAGTCTATTCCAGAGTATGGGGAGTCTCTGGGTCAGGAACCTATCCCTCCAGCATGTTTTGTTCATTGTGATGATAAGGTTTAGATCCCTGGAGCGTGTGGCTACGAGGGATTGAGATTTCTTTAAGTGGAGCATGTCCAACAGCTCAGGGTTTGACATGGCCTTGTATGTTAAGCAAAGATCGCCTCTGAGTAGACGATATGCCACAGAGTATAGCTGGAATTTTTTTAGACGGTCAGCATATGGCATCTGCTTTAGGCCTATGATTCTTTTAGTGAGGTATTTCTGTGGCCTTTCCAGCTGTTGCAGATGTCTTGTGAGGTACATACCAAATGGGGCATTATACTCTATAATGGGTCTAATGAGGGATGAGTACAGTGGGACAATGACCTCCTTTTTTCTGGATGAAAAGCCCTTAGTGATGAGGTGTGCCATGTAGAAGGATTTCCTGACTGTTGTGGCAATGTGTTTATCGAAAGTGAGACCACTGTCCACTTGTGTCCCTAAGTCTCTTGTCACACTTTTGATGTTTAGTGTCCTGCCACCTATGTGGTAGTTCATGGGTACATGTTTTTTTCCAAAGGGGATGACTATACATTTCTTGGCATTAAGCTTGAGCCCATGGCTCTGGCACCAGGCATCTGTTTCTGTAAGGCCCTTTTGTAGAATATCCACATCATTTGGGGATTCAATAATGGCTCCCAGTTTGCAGTCATCTGCAAACTTTGTTAGCCAGAGTCCCTTAGTGTTGGCCTGTACTTCAGAGAAGTAGATGCCAAACAAGAGTGGTCCCAGGACTGAACCCTGAGGTACTCCACTTGTCACTTGTCTGGAGCTGGATTTGGACTCGGCTACTTTTACAGTCTGGGTTCTGTCAGCAAGCCAGTTGGCAAACCATCGAGTGACGTAGGAATTTATGCCCAGCTTAGTAAGTTTATCTATGATTCCAGAGTGGGGGATGGTGTTGAAGGCCTTGGCGAGGTCCAGATAGGCTGTGTGGACCTCCTTACCCTCGTCCACCGCTCTGGAGACCAATTCAACAAAGTCAATCAGATTTAGTAGACAAGATCGGCCCTTCTCCACTTTGTTGAGAGACTCTGAGAGTATGGCAGTGGGCAACCTCCTCCCAATGCTTTCTGATAGCAACGCAGATCCTGGAGAAATCCAGCGTGATAGCAGACAAACTCAACAGAGCTATTCTAATGCCCCACGAATGGTCCCTAAAACAAGAGATAGTGGAAATGATTTTCCAAAAATGGAGCCAGCCGTGCTGTGATCTTTTTGCCATGTCCATAAATGTCAAATGCAGCGGCTAACTTGCCCTAATTCCCCCTCCAGGGGAGTCACCAAGGGATGCACTTGTGCATGATTGGCTCTCGGGTCTCCGCTACGCCTTCCCTCACTTCCCATTAATATCCAAAGTTCTTCAGCAAGCCAGTCTATTGGGAAGGACCTTAATTCTTATTGCCCCTTACTGGCCTCATCAAATCTGGTTCCTTCTCCTGTGGCCTCATCTTCAGGAGGAGCCTTGGATTCTGAACCCAGTTCCAGATCTTCTGATCCATCCGTCAGGACATCTCCATCCATCTCTTCAAACCTTCAAGTTGACAGCCTGGCTGCTCCAATTCCAAACATAGCCAGGCACCTGACCTTTCACTTTCAGTTCAGCATATCCTGATTTATTCTCATAAAGCTTCTACGAGAAAATTATATGTCAGCAAATGGAAAAGATTTTCCTCCTGGGCCTTGGAAAATCATATTGACTTTTTCTCTGCACCTGTACCTTCTGTACTGGAGTTCTTAGCAAAACTCTTTCATGAAGGAGCAGCTGCAGCTACTGTACGAGTTCAATTAGCAGCCATAATTACATTTCCATTTAGGAGAAACAGGACCAAATGTTATGTCCCACCGACTTTGCAAAGCCTTTTTGAGGGGTACCATTCTACTAAGACCACCCATTAAACCACCTCTACCACCATGGAACCAGAGGTGGTGTCCCTCTGCATTCAAAGGGGACCAATTAAATCAGAGGTTGCCTGCTGCTTTTGGAACCATGTGGGAAGTTTGTTTATGTATGCACATGTGCACGTGTGTGTATCTGTCTGTCTGTGCATGCAGGTATGTGTGTGTGTGTGTGTGTGTGTGTGTGTGTGTGTGTGTGTGTGTGTGTGTGTGTGTGTGTGTGTGTGTGTGTGTGTGTGTGTGTGTGTGTGTGTGCGCGTGCGTGTCTGTCTGTCTGTCTGCCCATCTGCCTGCATGTGTGTTTGTGTCTGTCTCTGTCTGTGTGCCTGTGTCTGTGCATGCAGGCATGTCTGTGTGTGTGTATCTGTGTGTTAAGTTGCATGTGGTTCTGAGTGGTTCTGAACATAGAACCTCTGAGGATGTGCACTTCTGTTTCTTCTTTTCCTACTGCCATTGACCTCCACATTACTATCATCACATTTACAGCAGAATCAAGTATGGCTAAATGATGAGGGGCAGATTACCATCTGCCAATGCAGTAAGTTTTGCTGAATAAGCATTCAGTTTACGTCATAGTCATCTTCACCATGGTCTCTAGAGTAATGAAAAAAATTGCATACCTTGTCGTAATCCTAACACCTTCATCCACTGCCTTTATAATTAAAAATCCCCAGCACACACACACACACACACACACACACACACACACACACACACACACACACACACACACACACCATGAGGAAGAGCATTAAGGAGACTGCATGGTGAGTGCATTCATCCACAGGCTAGGTGCATAGAAATGATCACGTGAGACATAAACTAAGGCTAAACAGCAGACCCCATGGACCTTTTCTGAGAATTACACATGCACTTTGTTAAAATGCTGATGTTTTGAGCCAGTCATAAAAACTTCGTTTAATGTTTTATTTAAAATGTAAAAAAATAATTTTAATTGTGCAACTTTGATCTATGTAATGTGTTCACCAGTTTTATGGTTGCTCCATCTAGTTTTCAAACTTGTCAGTTTTGATAAATAAACATGCCTAAGAAGAAATTAACTTCTAACTTGTTTTATTTATTATAGGTTTGATAAATAGCACAGAAAAGAAGACTTCCTTTTCATCAAACCATAAGACGCTGTAGGGCATACTTTCATGAGGTTGTGAGAGCTTTATTCATGAGTGACCCTTATGGCTTTATGGCCCTGCTGTAGGACAAATGTGTTGTTCCACCTTGTTAGTGTTTTGTCTTTATTTGCCTTTACCAGCTGCCCCTGCTTGCGTGCAGCACTGGGAATGGCCCCCTCCTCTCTCCTATCAACAGTAATTAGCCTTGTAAGAATAATGGAAGAAACCGTGTCTAATTACCCCATTGAAGGCCCAATTATGCTATTAACATTCACGGGCTACAAGCTAAAGATGAGAAGAGCCTCTCATTTGCATAGCATTAACTTAATTGAGCTAGAAGCCATGGGGCAGATAGCGGTGATGATAGCAGGATCTTGTTACTGAATGGATAATGATGACCGGTGTGGGACGATTCACCTGACAGTTTTATTAATTAACAGCTATCTGATTACCTGCAAGGAATGGTAACTGGCAGGACTTGTTAAAAGGGCTACTTTTTATAGGCATGCAGTATCTTTGTTAATTGTACTGTGTAATTTATGTTAACTGTAGACATGTATAAAATCTTAAGTTAATGAAAAGAGAAAGAACACAGTTACCTGGCTAATCTCTCTCTTGCTGTCTTATTCATTTACTTATATGCATCTTCCTGTTTATTTTTGTAAATAGAATCAGTTAAGTGGCAGGACATTTTCATTAGGGTAACAAAATATGAGCCAAGCAATCGCCAGTTAAAATTATAATTTTCCCCTTTAGGTTGTTTAAAGTAAACTATACATTTTTTTTTAAATATGATCAGGCAAGATTCAGTATGTTAAGTAATCATAATTGTATTTATGATTATAGTGCTCAGGGAATTCAAATAAGTATGCTTAAAAGGAATGTCTGCAGTGATAAAAATGAGAGTGAAGCATAGACTCACGTTTTAGCCACAACTCTGGGAGGTTAAATGTGTATTTTTATTTTGCTATAGTTTAGTAGTCTTGCCTGTTGGAATGCACATTTTACACTGGCACTGTGTCACATGATTGATTATGTGCAATGAATGACTAATACCAAAGTGATTATGAAGAGGAAACAGCAATTGGTGACAGAAACACAGTTAAACATACCTTACTTACAAGACAGTTGCTTTTTCTGTTTTAATGAGAGTGAAGCATAGACTCACGTTTTAGCCACAACTCTGGGAGGTTAAATGTCTAAATAACTAAATGTGTCTGTAATTTTTCTTTGTGGAGCTTTTCTCCCCGGGCCTCTGCTGAAAAAGGGCCTTTTCGGCTCAGTCAGACACCCCCGGTTAACAAATGTAAAATAAATAAATAAATAAATAAATTTAATGAGAAAAAAAGGATGTTTTTCCACTTATGTGAGTCTGCCATATTCTTGCACTATTTTTTCCATTTACCTGGACACTGAACAGAACTACACTAAAAATGCTTAGAAGAGTACCTTTATAAGTTATTTTAATAAAAGATACTAGTCCTATGCAGTGCAGATTTTCTCCTGTAGTGCATTTGGGGCAAACATTTGATGCCACAACACAGAAAAGACATAAGTTACAACCTTATAGCCTCAACGTGGATCAGCAAAACGTTATCACATCACAGTGGGCTTAGCTTGAGAAATTGTTTGCAAATGTAAAAATAAATTAATAAATACAAGGTTAGCAGTGATGTGTTTGTCACAAATGAATATCGATTAATTTAATATGAAGTTATTAATGGTAGTGTTTCAGTGATATGCACCAGAATTGTTTCCTTTTGATAAGGTTATGTTTAAACTGTCTTACAAATTAATGATTTCAAATGTAGGTATAGCCAAAGAAGAGTGATCACTTGCAGCCTAGAAGTTCAGGAAATAATCTGTAAATGATATATTGATATATATCACATATATTGGTTTGATCACTGTAGCCTTCACTTACATACTGTTTGACTCTAAGCTATTTGCATGCCAATGAAAGCTCTTGGGCTACAAGTGAAAGTTGTAGTGCATAGTGAACTCAACATAAATAATGCAGATTTCTTTATTCCATTTATAGTTTTCCTTGAATATTTTAATGCCCTTTACCATTAGCCATATGACATGTCCTTCATGCTTCCTAACAAAGAGGAGTGAAGACGTAGGCATCCCATTACTGCAGCATCTGATAGCAATAGGGCTTTTCTGAATTTGGACCAAGGTATCCTTACCTTTACACCTCAGTATACGGTACTCTACCCTCATATGTAAATAATTTATAAATATATATATATTTTTTTATGCATTTGTTCAGTTTCTATGCGAATGTATTTTTTAAATAACAGTTGAAATGGTGCAAATATTCACAGATGAGGCTGGAAGGACCCACAGTCTTATTTTCTGTTATCACATACAGAATTATCTCAATTAGGTGTGCTCTTTGTAGGTATTTGGGATATTAGTAGGTACTTGCTACCAGTGATTCACAGGAGATGTCCAGAAACACTTTGATGTAAGATTCATTAGTATCGACAGTCTCTAGTCCTTACAAAAACACATTTGTAAGCCATCTCTTACACAGAAATTTACAATTCTACTAATTTACTAGAAGCCTGTAAAGTGCCATGGCAGAATAATACAAAGATGATAATAATGAGCTTGAAATATAGCTAATGAAAACATATTTGAAAAAAATGAGAGAAGGCTATCTTTTTATTTTGACGTAATAGGACTATACCTTTCAACTGCTATGATTTAGGCATAATGCTGATTCTATCAGATTTGATATTGCTCCTTCTAGATTTACAGTCTTCCTTATACAGTTTGACATGTTTGTGGGAACATACTTTATTAAATATGTAAAGTAAGCCTGTACAAAAATTCACAACCACTAACTATATAGGGTCTAGTATAGAAAAATCTTCTTAATTAAGAAAGTGATCATCTTGCTGACCCTCTACTGTGATTTTAAAGGCTACTGTTTTGATTTTTAATATTTACAAGTCAAATATGGATAGGACACCCAGACTGCTAAAGGCATATCCAGGCAGTGAACACCTGTTAAATTCTGGTGAAACTGCATAATTCAGCTTCTGGTCTTGTAATGTGTTACACTGACCTGGCTATCTCAGAAGGTGAGAAAGAAATAAGGACACTTTGTCATTCCTAGTTATCTCTAAGCTACCCAGCTGAAGCACCGCTTGAGATATCGTTCAGACTGTAGCTCTCAACAACTTAACAGGGATTCATTTCTACAAGTCCACAACTTTCTCAGTGAAGAAGCACCTCCTGTCATATCCAGTGCCCTCCAAGCCCCCACCAAAGAAGCATATTACACCCTTAGTCCTTGTTTAATAAATGATTGCTTTGTACAGCTGCATTCTCATGAGGAGCCATAGAAATAATCCAGTTTACATTTTTTGTTGCTGTCATTTTGTAGGGTATGCCTCATCATGTTGTAAGACTTGTAACACAGATACACGACAATCTGAACTACCCTTTTTGCGCTACCTCTCTGCTATTTATGTCAATTTGGAATCGAGGCTTGCAGTGCAGTTGCAGTACTTTAGGTGGTGTCCTTATCACTTATCACTTGTCAACACTGAGTATCATAGCGTCTCTCATTCTCTTAGATGTGATCTATCTTTTATGTGCAAGCTATTAAAATTCAGGCTGCTTCTCTTATAGCAACTACTTCCAGGCCCCCATAACATCCCTGAGTTGGGTTTGTTCCCACCCATTTTCTCAGTTGCATTTTTTTTCATTTATGTTCATTTCATTTTGGCATGCTCTACAGACAGAATCGTTATCTTACACCCTCCACCAAACTCACCCTATCTACCACATTTCTCATCCCATCCCTCCTCTATGGAGCCCCACTTCTAACTAACCTACAATCTTCTCTCAAAATACAACTCTCCTCTTGCTATAACAAAATTGTCAAGTTTGCTACCTCCATTAAGTCCTCCTCACACCATTGTTTAGCTCTCCACAAACTAAAATGGTTAGAACTACCCAGTCACCTCACCGACGTCCAACTGACTTTTGCACATAAACTCATCTTCAATCCCTCCCTCTGTACATCCCTCTCCTCTACCTTCAAAATGCACCTCCCTGATAGAATTCTAAGATCTAACAACCAAAACCTAATTGAACTGTATAAACCAATTTGTCCCCCTGGAAAAAATCTCTTATCCTACAGTCTTACTCGTCTCTGGAACTCCTTACCCCCATCCATTCGTACCATCACAAATCACTTCTCATTCAAAAATTCCCTTCACTCACACCTAATTTCCCAGTGGGAATGCTCCTCCTCCCACCCAACATAATCTCCTCATACTGAGAATTTTCACTTCTCCTCCCCTATCCATAATGAGAATTTCTACTTACTCTCCTAAACTCATAGATCTTGCTCTTGCTTGTATTAGCTTTTTCTGAATACTTAAAGGTACCTTAGTGTAAATATACCCTCTGATGAAAAAGGTTCTCTGTTTCTATATTGAAAGGTTCTATGTCAGCTCATATACCTTTCTCTTGATTGTATTAAGCTACTCATCCTGAATGTATGAAAGATATCTCCAGTGTAACCCACCCTAAGTTGTAAAAGCCTCTCAGTTTCTATATTGTAAATTGTTTTCAGCGATACAAGATTGTAATATTTGTATATGTTTGTACACTAGTCTACTGTATTTCCAAGTCCATAGGAATTGTATAATTGAAAATAAATACCTTATTGTAACCTTGCTAATTGTTTTTGGAGCTTTTCTCCCCAGGACTCCATTGAAAATGGGTTCTTTTGGCCCAATGGACTATCCTGGTAAACCAACTGCAAATAAATAAATAAATAAAATGTTCTTGAACCATCATTTGAGCACCTGCTGACCCTCAATATCCGCGGTATACCCTTCTGCTAATAGGTTCATAGGATGTTACTAGGCTATTGTTCCAAGGGTCTTTACAAGCCTAGCCGTTAAATCCCAATTCAATATTAGATGAGAGATATTGTCTATGTCCAAGGTTTTTTTAACAAGGACTACCCATGTTCAGGAGAGAAGCCGAGGCAATCCCTGGCAGAAATTTATGGTTTCCCATCCAGTCATCCAGGTTGCGGTTAAACAGGATCATGAAGGTGCTCTGCTTGATATGGATTGGAAGCCTATTCCAGAGGTTTGGCAACCTCTGAGAGATGTATCTGTCTCTCCAGCAGGTCCTGTTTATGTCTCAGGCTAGATTGAGGTCCCTGGAATGGATGACTCTAGTCCCATTTGACTTATAGATGTGCAACATTTCCCTTAGATCTAGGTCAGAGATAGCCCTGTAAACCAGACATAAGTCACCTCTAAGTACTCTGCACACTACTGAGTACAGTGACAGTGACTTCAGTCTGTCCATATAAGATGTGCTGGAGACCTTGAATTTTCATAGAAATCTCTGAGGTCTCTCAAGTTGCTCCAGGTGTCTGGTATGGTATATACCAAAGGGAGCATTATATTTAGTAATAGACCCGATGAGGGACAAATGCAGGAGAGTTATAACCTGTTTTGCTTTTGAGGCGATGCCTTTGCTAATCAGGTGAGCAATGTAGAATGCCTTCCTCACCACAGTAGACACATGGTGGTCAAAGCTGAGGTCACAGTCAACTCGTGTTCCCAGGTTTCTTACTACAGAATTGGTACTTATGGTATTATTGTTTATTTTATAATCAGCAGGGGCATTATTTTTATCAAATGGACTGATGATGCATTTTTAGCATTTAGTTTATGACCGTGTCTTTGGCACCAATCATTAGTCTTTGTAAGCCCTTTTTGAAGTACACTGACATTGTTAGGGAATTCAGTGATAGCACCTAATTTGCAGTCATCCGCAAACTTGTTTAGCCATAGCCCCGCCATTTTGACCTGGACTTCTGAGAAGTATATGCCAAACAAGAGGGGCCCCAGCACTGACCCTTATAGGAGCCCACAGGTGACAGGTCTGCTGGTAGAGATAAAGTCTCCCACCTTGACTGAGTGTTGTTGATCTGCGAGCCACTTTGCAACCCACCTGACAACATAGGAGTTGGTATTCAACTGGGTTAGTTTGTCAATGATGTCCAAATGTGGGATAGTTTCACAGACCTTGACCAAGTCAAAATAGGCTATGTGCATGGCTTTGCCCTCGTCTATGGCTTTGGTCGCGTTCTCAAAGAAGTCCACCAGGTTTAGCAGGTATGACCTGCCCTTGACAAAACAGAAATGAGACTGATCCAGGGTTTGGGGGGGTCACCTGTATCCTTATTTATGAAGTCCATGATGATTCATTCCATTGCCTTACATATGAGGATGGTTAAAGTTATGAGTCTATAGTTACCTGGGTCTGTTGCTGAACTGCCCTTGTGGAGAGGAATAACAGTTACTGTTTTCCATTGAGTGGGGACAAAGACAGTACTCAGGCTGTGGTTGAATAGAGTGCCTAATGGAATAGCTAGCTCTTGTTTTAGAACATTAAGAATGCATCCCAGAATGCCATCTGATGGACTCTGTGTTCTTAGCTCTGCAGCATTGATGACTTGCTCTTTGGAGATGCAGTGAGGAGGAGATGATGAAGACATGGCCTGTGGTATGCTTAGGGGGGATAGGGGTGTGAAAGTTTCACCAAACCTATCTGCTAGCATGTTTGCAACTTCCACAACGTCAGTGTATGTGATGCCATCCACATCCACAATTAGTTCAGCACACATCTCTGAATCCTACCGTTTAGGTTGCGGGTATAGCTGAAGAAAGTCTTATGGTTATCCTTGGTTATGATTGCTAAATTTTTCTCATAGTTGCTCTTTGAAGATTTTATGAGTTGTCTTATTTGCTTCTTTAGGCTGAGAAGGGTGGTCTTCCAGTTCTAGGATCTCACTTTTATGTTTTTAGACTGCAGCTCCATTCACTTATTGTATAATTTATTAATGCTAGACATCCACCAGGATGGTTTGTTTTTTCTTGAGGATCTTGCTTTAATCCTGTCCGGCACAGATACATCTGTACATTTGTGTAGATGTTTATACATGGCATCAGTGTATACCTTAGTATAGCCATCAATGCCATCTGTGGAAACTGAAGCTTGGAAGTTGATTATACCTTCCCTTAGGAGGGTATAGTTAGCTTTGTTAAAGTTTTTTAGCTTGACTTCTCCTTTGTGGAATTTTGGTGCTATTGCTACTTCAAAAATGACTGATTTATAGTTGGATTTAACCAGTGCGAGCCCTATACTTGAGGCATTGCATCGGTCACTCATGTTGGTGAGGACCAGGTCTAGAATATTGGAGTCACTTGTGGAGTGGTGCACTCATTTTTTCCAGGGCATTTGAGTTAATGAAGTCCAGGAACTTTTGTGCGTGTGATTTTGGGTGTATATAAGTTTCCCAATTAATGGAAAGATAGTTGAGGTCACCCATGGCTAGGGTGTTAGTTTGTACATTAATTGTCCCAAGTAGGTCTAGATAAGCTGTGTGGGCATTTTGTTTCATGGAAGGAGACCTGTAACTGACGATGACCTGAAGGGGTTCATACTCACAGATATGGACTTTTTCTTGTGTAATCAGTCTGGAGGTGTAATTATCTTTAATGAAGATAGATACTCCACCTCCTTTGGTTCTTGCACCTTCAATGTTTGGTCTCAAAGTGTGGAAGGCATTGTAGCCTTGCAAGGCTGAGGTACTTTCTGCGGCCTTGAGCCAGGTTTCTGTGACTGCACAGATGTCAACATCTTCCAGGGAGAGGAGTGCTTCCAGAGAGTGCAGTTTCTGATTTTGTTGTTGTGACCTTGCCTAAAAAAGGCATTATGGGGGAGCCAAGTGCCTTAGCCAGGAACCAAAAAGCCTAGAGGCGCCAGGTAAAGACTATCTCTGGCAAAGCAGCATGGTCTATCCACCATGTTGTCCCAAGCTAACAGGAACTGGATCCCACTTAGAATGACACCAAAAACTAAGCCAATTATTGAAGACAGTAATTTTCTGTTTATATTGTGGTATCATCTTAGGCGAGGATAAAATACTGCTCAAAGCTAGGGACATACCCGCCTGGGACACACATTCAGAGAGCTCAATCATGTCTCTCTTCATATAGTCCAGAGAGGTACAACTCAAGTCATTCACACCAACATGAACAATGACGGAGTCATAACGGTACATGTTGTTGGGGGACTTGAGTGCATGTGTGACCTGGTGAATCCTTATACCAGACAGGTAGCTAACATAACCTTCCCCTTGTTCATCCTGGTGAGTGAGGCACCTGTATGTCTCACTATAGAGTCACCTATAACTAAAACATTTGCAATAGTTGTGCATTGCCTTAAGGGCTTATTTGGTGAGGCACAGGTACTAGTGTTTGTGTGTATTGGGTGCCTTAGGTGTTGCGTTAGGTGTAGCATGTTTGTGTGTTTGGAGGTCTCTGGTGTTTAGATAGGTTTCTGGAGAGTGCCTCTGCATATGAAGGTTTGTGTCTTGGATGCATATTATGGCTAGGGGTTGTGGTGTGTGAGCTGACAACCCATTTACTTTTGCTTTTCTGGACATGAGAGAGCAGTGATTCCAAATTCTTAGTGTAGGAGCATCTCTCGCAAATTGTACTTGAGTGATTTAGGAGTAAGGGGTTGCATAACTCCTTTCAACATGAGAAGGTGCCCCTCCAATATGGAGACTGGACATTCTTTGCATATACACACATTTTCAGTTTGGGTGAGATGGAGAAAATGGTAACTGCAGACAGCTGGAAGAGTTTCTCAGCCTAAGGAGTGAGAGATTCACCCTAAACCACTCTAGAAGGTTATAAAGGATATAACAGGCAATGACAATAGAGCTCTGAGGTGTTTAGAGGAATAAATTATGCTAATACAGCAACTTGGTGAATTCTAGCAAAGGACACACCATCACCCAAAGGGTGTAGCCAGGCATAATCTTTGTACTCTACTGAGTACATTCTTTTCAGAGCATCATATCAATATAGCTTTCATTTCAGGTCATATTATGTTTACAACTGTCTAAATGAATGCTCCAACAGCAAGTGCAGTATTGTTAATCTGAAACAATATTATTGGTAGTTTTAGGGGGAACAGCTGAAAATGTTATTTACATTTATTAAGTGCTTGGGGCAGCATTTTAAAGAGCTGTGTCCATTTTTGTGTGATAGGTGTCCAAGGGGGTTAGCACTATGAGCTTTTGAATACAAAATGGAAATTGCTTGCTACACGCTTGCATCGCCTTTGCAGTTTGGTCCCTGTTTTCATTTTAGGAAGGTAACAATTACAAAAGTAGAGAAGCTGCTGGAGAATCTATTGTTGTTTTTTAAACAAGAAACATCTTTATTAAGTAAGCTATCACTTATGTCATAGGCAATCATACATTTATACAAATGAAAACAAACCATATTAACTTATTTTCAGTTGCAAACATTATGCATCATTTATCTATCTGGTCATTGCCAGTCAAACATTACATAACTCATTCGGTTCCTGCTTTCCCTTAAACCTAATTCCTCCTTCAAAACATTATTCTGCATGTATTGTTCCCACAATTCCAATTTTTCTATGTAATTTGCTCCTACCCTTTTCTTGTTGTTGTGTCTTTCGGTTAGGGGTCGCCACAGCGGAACTCCAGTCCGCTAATGATTGGTAGTTGATTTTTACGTGCTGAGTTACCAGCCCTGATGCACAACCTTCAACGAAGGTACACCCATTCATGCATGTCTCCACTCAGAAGACGCTCTAGCTGAGAATCGAACCGGACAGCGTCTTACTGTGAGGCGACAACGCTACCGCAGCTCCTACCCTTTTCTAAAGATCCCAATTCCAGTTGTTTTATCTCTGTTACTATATTCACTACTTATAGTATATGTGGTTCAGACTTTGATTTCCGTTTTCTAGTAATTGCTTTTCTGGCAGCCACCAGAATTAAACTCAGCAAAACATTGCTACATCTAGGCAATTCTGATTCTGTATCACAGCATAGAAAATAATTTGCTGTTACACCATTTTGCTTACCCAGTATTTCTGATAGAGTACCCTGCAGGGAATTTTTAAAGTCTGCCAACTCATTACACTCCTAAAAATATATGTTCCCAATTACCTCTTTCTTCTCTATCAAGCCTCCAACATTAGTAATCTACCTGAGGAAAACATCTTTTCATTTTGCTTGGGGTATAAAAATACCAATGCAAACACTTCCAACCAAAAATCCTAAATATTCAAGATTTTGTTGCATATTTGGGAGCGATATGTATGTCCTCCCATTGTTTCTGTGTAAATTGCTGAACTAATCCATCTTCCCATTCTACCATACATATGTCCTCCCGTTGTTTCTGTGTAAATTGCTTATCTAATCCATCTTCCCATTCTACCATACATATGTCCTCCCGTTGTTTCCCTGTAAATTGCTTATCTAATCCATCTTCCCATTCTACCATACATATGTCCTCCCGTTGTTTCCCTGTAAATTGCTTATCTAATCCATCTTCCCATTCTACCATACATATGTCCTCCCATTGTTTCCCTGTAAATTGCTTATCTAATCCATCTTCCCATTCTTTTCTAACCTCCTCTGATTGATTCTTAACGTTATTCACCCCGGGGATCATGTCAGTTGCCCTGCTAGACAGGGGCCCAGAGAAGTAAATATTGTGGGAAAACATTTCCAGGGAATTGTTATGGCTAGGCTTGCACAGGCCTTAGGGCCGATAGCCTAGTACCAACCTATGAACCTATAATGCAATAGTTTATATGCCCTACTAATTATCCCTTTTTAACAGAAGCTTCTGTTCCACATTTTCCTAAAAATTCTACCATTGCTGGTGTTTCACTTAACAACCCCAGAAACAGAAAGAAATATTTTCTCTTTGACTACAGTCTGATAGGCACAAATCTGTAGTCAAGGTTACTGTTCTTCTAAGTACTCCATCATCAATTGCCACTAGACTCATCACTTATAGCCTCTGTTTAACCTGAGGAAACATTCCAGCCCAGACCCTGTATTACAACCCCCCAAAATTGAGCTTCATTGCTCTGACTACAGTTTTCTCCATTCTTGCACCCAAACTATGGCAGTTTCTTCAACCTGAAAGACTTGTCCATCTACACAGAGGTCAAATTCCATTTCAAATAATTCCTTGTTAAACACAGCCCCTGCAAGCATCACAGTATATGTCATCCGACCTAACTAAAACTGGCCTTGAACTGCGCTTGTTACTGTCATTCTCTTTGTGACTTTACTCAACCCTAAGATTATTCTGCACTGTACATATGTAAAAATATTAGTATATCAGCTTACTATATGTTCTACAGCCCTGCTGCTTAAGGCATTGAGTACTGAACAGTGTCATACTGTGTGCAGTTTTGTAAGTGTAAGCTTTGTGCTAAGCTTGTACCAGAAATACACACACACACACACATATAGATACATGTGCACACGCTGTAAATATTTTGTATGTCTTCAATTCATATTCTACACTATTTTTGTTCTTCTCCTGCTTTGTGATGCAGCCTGGACTGAGCCTGTGGTTGGTGCATTTGAAAATGCTTTACCCCTGTAAATAAATAAGCTAACATACATGCATAAATAAATAAATAAAAATGCGACTCCCTATAGCAATCTGCAGTGTAATGCAGATGTGTAATGATATCATTATGGCTAGTTTTGCAGTTCTGCCCTTAGCTGTAGAATGCCTTTTAACACCCTCCTTCCTTCAGGAGCTGGCATTCCTGGTCTTCATAAAACGATATGTGAAAAGAAACTAAACAAATGATAATGCAAACAGTGAGAGGCAGGAATCTCTTAATTATGGATATCAATAGTAAGATACAAACAGTGAAAGTGTTTCTGAACCCTGTAGTTTTATACAAAGGTCAGAAGTATTTTTAGCAACTAGCGGAGAAGTTGTGGACCATAATTAATAACAAGTGGAAGGAATTGTTTGTGGGAGTGAAGAGGCCAAGAGTTAAGTGTAATATGTTGATTCTCCCCATAGAACAATGTGGTTTAGGATTACCTTGTTTGAGGGTTTTTTTAACTATGCAATTAAGGCTTGTCTACACAGCAAGCAGAAGGTTATAAACCAAAGTGGAAAGGATGATAATGAAGTGGGGGGTGGAATTTGAGACATAAGGATTTTGTCTGCAAGTCCTTAATGACAAGAACGTTTTGGATGCAAGTCCTTAATGACAAGAACATTTTGGATGCAAGTCCTTAATGAGAACAACAGCTATACAGAATATAGTTTTCATAAAGTAGCAGACAGCATTCTAAGAGTTAAACCAACACTGGAATGGAAGAAGGAGATTTTACCAGTAGGGATGACTGCAAGTAGGGGTATAGAAAGTAGGCAAGAGGGGTATGGAATTTCCTGGAGAAATTTAGCAAAGGAGCCAAGGTTTGGGGAACAGATAACTAGACAAGGAAAGGTAATGGAGATGGATGAGGCTTAGCAGACCTAGGGCTGCAGCCTAGAGACTTCCTTCCCTCCCAGAGATTGATAACAGAGTAGAAAAGGGGACAGGGGACAACTAAATGAAAGACCAGACCTGTTAGAGTTTTTAATTAAGTCTACAATAGAAGTTGTTGAAAACAGAATAATTAATTGGGCATCTAAAATATTGCATGATAACCTTAAGAATCAGAGAAGATTGAGAAGAGAGAATGGAAAGGCAATACACAAAGGAACAATGTGAGGACATCTGTTAATTTCCCAAATATACAACAAAGTCCAAAAGGCTTAGGATTTTTGCTTGGAAGTTGCATAGATATTGCTATATCCCAAGCAGGCTTCAGTGAATTTGTCCTTGGGTAGGTAACAAATGCTAGAGGTGTGATGGGAAAGAGAGAGGTGACTGGGAACATGTTTTTGAGACTGTGATGATATGTATACTGCATGAAAATAAAATAATTTTTTACAGTGTGTTTTTTTATCTGTTACTTTAAATGTGTTATGTATATGTGTCCTTTTTAAAAATGTCATGGTGTTTAAAAATAATTCCTGATTCTCTAGTCGATTTATTTGCCAGCTGCCCAAATTAGTTTTTATTAAGTCTAGGAATGTTTGGGCATATCTCACAATGCTGGCGTAGGTGCCCCCACTTTACTGAAGGATAGTTAAAGACACCCAAAATGAGAGTTTTTTTGCGAATAGAGACATCATTTAGAAAACTGTGGAATCCTGCATGATCATCAAGGGACAAAAAAGTTGTTCTGTAAGAAAGTAACTGATAATTAATCTTACGTAAAATGAATAGTAAATGTTCTTTGTGTTTCACTGTTGCAGTCATCACACTTGGGTTATCTGCCTGCAGGTAGCCCTCAGTCAGCCCAAATACCAGAGTCTTGGGATTTCTGCTTTGGATGTGCTTCCATGACGTCAGGTCGTCAGGGGTATAAAACATGCAGCCGATGCCATTACATCAGTCTTTCTTGCCGAGAAGGAGCCCAAAGCAGAAGCAGTTCGCAAGTCCCAGTCGGCCGCTACCTGAAATTTTCATTTTTTTGAGTTTCAGACTTGAAGTCTTCTAAAGCTAAGTACCCCGTTGGGGATTCTTTTTTCTTGCTCTAACCGATGTCAGAAAAAATTAACAATTGTCTTGCCTGTGGAAAGCAAATACCTCACAGAGAATTTCATTCTTACTGCATCACCTGTTTAGGCCCAGACCACGACATCCCTCGTTGTCGGTTTTGTTTCTTTTTTAACACCTGAACCATTCATCGTCAGGCTATTTTTGTAGTTAAATTCTCTCACTATCGTTCCCCATATTACGAAATGGCTTCGGTAAGCCATCCGACTACTGATCTTCTGAAAAAGCGCAAAGACAAAGACAGAGACAGACTGCATAGGTCAAAAACTGCTGACAACGCTTCCGTTAAGCTAGTCACCCGTCCGCCAGTACTCAGTGAGGTGCCTGTGCAGCCCCTGATGACCACTGACTGCTTCTACAGGTTCGCAGGCCTCTGCTGCGACCCATTCAGAGTCTGGTATGCTGTGAGATGCTTCTTTGACTATGGAACCTGCGGATATCTCTACCTTGGATGGGTCCGGAGCCGCTGTGCAGCTATTGGCTTCTGAGGGTGTATTCTGACCTACCGATATTCATATTAAACTGACAACTTCATTTCCAGCTAAACCTGCCATGTTTCTAAGGCCCAGAGTTCGCACTACGCCTAGAAAACTGACATCCAAAGTGCATGCTCAAGCTCCCATGCCACAAAATCAAATGCTTAGAATGGCTGAATACCTTATTACTCTAATTAGGGGAAGCCAGCCTTCCCCTGCCAAAAGACAAAGAATTGAATTTCCTTCTGATTCTGTAAACCAGGAGTCTGATGACTCTGACCCTCCTGAGTACCAGGACATACCTTTATCTACCTATGAGGATTCAGATGCAGAGGAATCCATTCCCTCTGCCTCCCCTCCAGAGGAGTTTTCTTTTGGTGAAACCTTGCATACCTTAAGAGAGCATTTCCGCTGGGAATGCCAGAACTATCTTCAGTTCAAAAAGAGACTCAGGGAATTTTTAGATTTGCCTCAGCACAGGCCTCTAGCTATACCCCCTGTCCTGGATATTGTAGATGATGTCTTCTTGGAGTCCAGTCTTACTCCTGACACCTTACCACCATCTCCTAGAAAACCTGACAGGTACTACAGAGTACCTGACTGTCACAAATTTCTCTTTAAGAATCCTACTGTGGATCCAGAGACCATTCCCAGAGACCTAAAGGCATTAAGGCTGCTACAGCCAAAAACCCTACCCCTTCAGACAGGGATTCTAGAGCTTTAGACAGATGGGGTAAAAAGGTATATACCTCTGCAACTCTTGCCATCAGGGCTTTGAATTGCCAGTTTCACATGTTGAAGTACCAGCAACATATGGAACTAATTAAACAAAAAATTGTGTTACTTCCAGATTGTGCAGAAAATAAAGATTTACAAGAGTTAATACATTCTGCAAACCAAGTTAGTAAACATACTTTGCAGTGTGGGTTTGATGCCTTAGAAGCATCTTGCAGGGCTGCTGTCACAAGATCTGTACTGAGAAGGCATGCTTGGCTAACGGAACAAGTCTTGCCTGACCATGTCAAAGCAAAATTACTAGCTGCTCCATTAAATCAGGAGCATTTGTTTGGCACAAAAGCAGAAGAACTTAAAAAGATGGAAGAAAAAGCTAAATCTATGCAAACCGTCAAAGATTTCTTACAGGTGCAGCCACCTAGATTCAGTAGGCATTGGCCTTCAAAAAACTGGTCCTTTCCAGTCCCTCTCAGGCCTTCTCAGTCCAAACCCAGGGGAACAGACTACCAAGCCTACAGTCTTGGGGTACGCAGAGATTTAAACAATGGAGTGTTTCCACCTCATAACCAGGGAGTGGTAAGCCACCCCCTTATGGAAAAAGTTCACAATGACTTTTCAGTTATCCTACCCAGCCATGCCCAAGTACTTGTGCCTCTAGGAGGAAAGCTCACCCTTCATGCAAAAAATTGGATGCCCATTACTCAGGATCAATGGGTTCTAAACATTGTATCCCAGGGATACAGATTCTACTTCCACTCACTGCCAACACCAAGCGGGTTGCCAGACTTTCCTCCAAACCAGTGGGCAGAGGCTCAAAAGCAGGTACTTTCCCTTCTCCATATTAGGGCTATTCAGCCTATTCCAGTAGAACAAAGGGGACAGGGTTTCTCCTCCAGACTGTTCCTGGTGCCCAGAAAAGAGAACTCTTGGCGCCCTATCCTGGATCTATCAATTCTCAACACCTTTCTGGTTGTCCCAAAATTCAAAATGCGTACACTGCAACAGCTTCTTCCTATGCTAGCCAAGGATGCCTGGTTAGTCACCCAAGACTTAAAAGAAGCTTATCTGCACATCCCCATAAGGGAATCTTGCAGGAAATATCTATGTTTCAGGGCAGGCTGTATGCACCATCAGTTCTCTGCACTTTTGTTTGGCTTATCTACTGTGCCCAGAGTATTCACAAAATGCCTGGCTCCAGCCATTGCATACTGCAGGCAGAGAAATATTCACATTTACCCATACTTGGATGATTGCCTGATTCAGGCAGACAGGAATTGCTACTTCAGCACCTGGCATTTGTAAAAAGACTTCTAACTTTACTGGGATGCACCATCAACAAAAAGAAATCACAGCTGGTGCCCAGCAAACAAATTGTATTCCTGGGAGCAAGCTTGAACAGAACTTCCCAGATGGCATTCCTCACTCCAGAAAAGCAGGTCCATTTGACAAACTATTTCACACTAATGGCCAACAAAACTCAGCTGTCTGCAAGGAAAATACTGCAAACCCTAGGGTTTCTGCCTCATGCATTCTGCTAATTCCATATGCAAGACTGCATATGAGGAAACTTCAATGGTACTTAAAAAGTCTCAGGTGTCAACATTCTCAGGACCTGGAAACAGTGATTCCTATCATACCTTGTCTAAGGCCAGGGTTCCTTTGGTGGGCAGAAGCATGCAACCACAACAAGGGACTTCCTTTCACTCAACCCCTCACCGCCCAAACCCCGACAACAGACGCATCAGACTATGCATGGAGGGCTTACATGGCAGGCAAATGCATTCAAGGCAAATGGAGCCCAGAACAAATTTCCCTTCATATCAATCAAAAAGAGATGCTAGCTGTACAGAATGCTCTGACAGTCTTCAAATACCTTATACTTCCAGGACAGCTCCTGATAAAGACAGATAACACCACAGTTATGTGGTACATAAACAAGCAGGGCGGAACTCATTCTTACCCACTCTGTAGGTTAGCCATAGCTCTATGGAACACAGCCTTGAGCATCCAAGTGCACCTACAAGCTCAGTTCCTGCCAGGCAAGCAAAATTCACTGGCAGACAACTTAAGCAGAAATCTACTGGACCCTCACGAGTGGGAACTGGAACCCAACTCATTCAAACTTCTAACCCAGAAGTGGGGAACACCAGTGGTGGACCTTTTTGCTTACCCCCAAAACCACCAATTGAGCAAATTTTGTACCAGGAACCCTCACAGCAGAGCCTGGAAGGTCGACGCCCTATCCTTTATATGGAAAAACCTCTCACTTTATGCCGTCCCTCCTCTGCCCCTCCTTTCAAAAGTACTACTCAGGATCAAACAGGACAGGCCAAGGGAACTCCTTATTGCACCAAACTGGCCACACAAGTACTGGTACCCACTCCTAAGCAGCCTGACAGCAGTGGCACCCTGGTACCTACCTCAGACACCTTCCCTGCTGTCCCAGCAGGAGGGACAGATTTTCCATCCACATCTGAAAACCCTAAACCTTGCAGCCTGGCTTATCCCCTGAATACACCACCAGCATCCCTCAGCAAACAGGTGCTGGATGTCATCCTTGAGGCCAGAAGGCCTAGTACTAGGAAATCCTATGCTGAAAAGTGGAAAAGATATTGTTCTTGGAGTCACTCTCAAGGAAAGGACACAGCTGTGCCCAACTTACCTCAAATCCTTGATTACCTAGCAGAACTGCTCCACAAAGGCCTGTCTTTCTCATCCATTAAGATTCATGCCTCTGCCATCTCAGCTCATTATAATGCTCAGCCTCCTCTCTTTTCTCACCCTCTCATCAAACAGTTACTGAGAGGAGCTACAATTTAATGCTCCCTAGAAGAGCTCCCACCCCGGCCTGGGACCCTAACTTTGTACTGGAGAAGCTCACACTTCTCTCTTTTGAACCTACTGCTTCAGCAGAGTTAAAATTCCTCTCTTGGAAAATGGCCTACTTCTAGCTATTACTTCAGCAAGAAGAGTATCTGAGTTATAGGCACTAATGGCGGTGGAGCCTTTCATTATTTTCCATGCTGACAGGGTTTCTCTCAGGACTAACCCTTCCTTTCCCAAGGTGGTATACAGTGTGGCTTTAAATCAATCCATCCATTTGCCAACCTTTTTCCCTACTCCTCAGAATAAAGAGGAAAGGATCATGCACTCCTTGGATGTGCACAGACAGCTCAGGTTCTACCTTGACAGGACTAGGCCTTTCAGAAAATCTGATCAGCTGCTAGTCAGCTTTGCTACAGGGGCAGAGGGCAAGGCCATTTCGAAGCAAACCATTTACAAATGGATAGCACACTGCATCCATTCCTGCTACAAGCACCATGGAAACCCTACCCCTCTGGGGATCAGAACTCATTCCATTAGAGCTACTTCAACCTCTGCAGCATTTCTCAGGGGAGTCCCTACCAAGGACATCCTGGAAGCTGCAACCTGGAGTTCTGTACACACCTTCACCAAGCATTACCATTTACCTATTTTTTCTAAATCCAGAGCTGGATTTGCTACAGCAGTCTAACAAGGCCTGCTAGCCAGCTCTTTTTTGGTAATAAATTGTTCCATTGAAGGCAAATGGCCGAGGTACCAGAACGTGTAATAGAAAGTTAACATCATCTCTGTCAGCGTTTTCTTATGCTTATGGTTATGGTGTCAGTGGTGTTTCTTATGAAGTGACTTCTTTTTGGTGTTCGGAAGGCCTGCTGTCCAGCCCTAACACTTTATGACTGCCTCCACCCTTCCTCAGCTTTGGGAATCAATCCAATTGTTATGACTGCAACAGTGAAACACGAAGAACATAGTACAGTTGTGTACACTTACCATAAATGTAGATGTTCGAGTGTATTCACTGTTGCAGTCTTGGTTTCCCTCCCTCCAGCCCCCTGGCTTTCTCTATCCCTTCTACCTATCCTCTTTATGGCCATTTTTTATGGCAGGGGTATTTACTTTTTACTGGAGGTGTTCCCCACCATGTAATAGCTTACTATTTTGGGGGCTCATGACATCCGGGGCAAGAAAAACTGATGTAATGGTGTCAGCTGCATGTTTTATACCCCTGATGACCTGATGTCATGGAAGAGGCGACAGCATCTGATGCAGAAATCCCAAGACTCTGGTATTTGGGCCAACTGAGGGCTACCTGCAGGCAGATAACCCAAGTGTGATGACTGCAACAGTGAACGCACTCGAACATCTACATTTATGGTAAGTGTACACAACTATACTTTTAATGTGTTTAGTTTGTGAGTCTCTAGAGATCTGCCTGGAGATAGTATATAAAGTAATGGTTATAGAGACTCCACCACAGTTGCCATTGGGCCTGAAGGCAGAAAATTTTCAAAAAGCCTGGTATAGAAGTAATGCTCTTGTGATGTCCAGTTAATATCCCACTGTACTGTCAACAATAAAGTGACTTCTCTCACTATCCTGGGTCAGTAACTAAGATGCTTCAATCCTCACTATTGACTCCAATATGAGACTGTCACTTAAACAGGAGTAATAATCCAAAATCTTCCCCTAACAGCACAACAGGTACATGCTCTATAGCCTAGGACTGGACTGGATTCTTCTGCCTACCTCAAATATAACTCCTTATTACACAATTCAGAGCAATGTGTCCCAGTGTAAGACCTTTGATGCACTTACACTTAAGTAGATTAAATCTCACACAACCAAACACTTCTGGGAAAGCCTGACACAGATTTCCAGCTGTGTCCCTTCCCCAAAATAATATGGTAATGCTGCCACCAATCAGAGTGTCTTTATGCCCTTTAAAAGGGGGTGTCCAATTATATAAATTAGATATTAAAGCAAATGATAGCAAATAACCTAAGCAGTCAGGCTTTTGGAATGGCCTGGGAAGTTATCAAGGGTAAGTATAAGCATACTCAAATCACTAAAGAAAACACTGATTGACCAGCCACAATGTAAGTTATAAAAATATTTAATAATGAGCAAAATTTTTAAAAATATAAAACATTAATTTCCAATAAACAAACAAAACTCAATAACAAGGAAAGTAAAATCAATACTGAAGGATAGAAATCCAACATTTAGAAAAACTGTAACTGATCCAACTGATTAGTCAGCTATGACATTATAACTAAAGAACACTGTGCCTGATCTAAACTAAATTACAACAGAGCAAACACAGGCTTACAGTTCTTAGTGAGTCCTTTTGGTTATCCACTGCACAATACAACTGTGAACAACTCACAACTGGCTGTTAACTGACTTCAACAGGCTGTTTTATAGACTAGCCTAACTGTCACAACTGTTCCAGTTCTTCATTTCATGTTTTTAAAATTCAAACAACAGCTGTTTACTAAAGTTCCTTCCTGTCTTACAGCTTCTGACAGTAACACATAGCAACTGTCAACATTCTGATGACATCATCTGCAGATCAGCTGAATCTGAGAAAGTTTGCCTTTAGGCTCTTTCTTTACAAACATGCAGTTACAAATGTAAAAGGACATTGCTCAAGTCTTTAAAACATTCTGTGCAAACAGATTATAAATCAACATGTAAGAACTTATTTACAGTATTATAGCTGGTCATGCTGGCATATAATACACAAGTAAAAGTGAAATTATGTACAAAACCTCAGACAGACATGCTAGCACAAATAACAGTGTCTAATTTCTTTACACTCTCTTTACATTTAAACCAAATTTTAGTAACAGGGCATGTATGGATGTTTTCCAAGTGCACGTGTGCCTCAAGATTGGGTAAGTTATTGCTTAGACTACTGTCATTAAGGAGGGTCACGTTAACGTGCTCCAGTTTGGGGACAGATATGTTAGTTACACTGGAATGTCCATTAACTGGACTCTGCTGAAAAAAGTCCTTGTAGACACAGTAGATTATAAATGATGTATAATGTTTGCAACTACAGTTGTTTCAAAGGTGTCTGTGATGTATACTGATGTGAAGTTGTCCTATCTGGCCTTCATTCTGTACTGATGGGTTCGGAACTGATCCTCAGTTCTGACTCAGCCATTTACTAAAGCTCGAGGTCTTCAACTAGCTTGTGGCTCACTCCCTATCCCATGATGCTGTAGGGCATTCCCCAGATCTAGTTTACCGCTGAACCGGATCAAGCGTCTCATCTAGCTCTGGCTAAGTAAAGTTGTTTTTTCTTCATCAAAACTTTAAAATGTTAAAAAAATTCTTAATACAGTTTTTACTATAGTGCTATTTTTTTTATTCTTTACGTGTGTTTAAAGCACATAGAGTGCTTGTTAGTTTTATCTGGCCAAGTTTTTATTAGGCCTCAAGTCCCCTATCCCTACGTAGGATTTTCATATGATAGTTTAAAGTGTGCTCTGTCTCTCTCTCTCCATATATATATATATATATATATATATATATATATATATATATATATATATATATATATATATAGTGTGTGGAATTTGTTAGAGTTATTAGAGCCGTTAGAAATAGTTTAGTAATTGCTTACAATATTTTTTCGATTGTTGGCCTGCTGTTAAGGCTAGTGTGTATTTGTATACTTTTACATCTCTAGTAGGTTAGTAGATTTTAGCAGAGTGTTATTTTTTTTCTGCAAAGAGCTGTTTGTAATTGCTTGTGTGTTAAACTCTTATTGATATCTCTTTATAGCTCATTTTACTTAGAGAGCTATTGAACCCGTTTTTAGTTAGAGGGCTGTTTCTTTTTTCTTGGTGTGTTTTGTAGTGTACTGGTTAAGGGATGTCAAAGCAGCCTAAAGAAGCCAAACCTTCGGGTTTTAAGAGGTGTCCCAAGTGTTCTCAAAAATTGTTCAGTACAGATGGGCACACCGATTGTGTTTATTGTTTGTGGGCACTGCATTTACAGGACTCTTGCTCAGTTTGCCACTGCTTCAGCTCAAGAGTCCTTCATGAAAGAGGGAATAAGCTGAACCTCAAAGGCCTACTTAAATCTTCCTTTTCAGAAGCTTTAGAGCAGGGTCAAAGCCCTCCAAAACAATCAGTATCCCCTTCTCAAAAACCAGACAGAGGGTCTAAAAGATCTTCATTTACATCTTGTGATGGATCGGAACCATCCATGAAACTATTGAAAATGTCAGAATCAGTTGAACTTGTTTGGCCTTTCACCTCGGCTCCATCTGTTTCGGGGCTGATGGTGTTGCAAGTCAGAAGCCGCTCACCTTCATTGGAGCTGGTTTCTCCTAAATTAAGGTCGCCAGTACTACAGTCTGTGGTGTCTCCAGCCTCATCCTGTTGATGCTCCAAAAGTCTTTCAGACTATGATATGGATCGTCTGGTGCAGAAACTATTGAGGACACTGGTGCTGACCAAATTTTTGTTAGAATCGACTGGACACATCCCACCTCTGTCGATTCCTCCTCTGATCCAGACTTGTCTCTTGGGGCCTCAGCACACGTGAGTTTGGCTCCTACTTTGGTCTCGGAGCCTCCTGCTGTGGTGCTGGGGAAATCTTACGATTACTCAGAACTGGGGATTTTTTCGGATCATGGGAGGGGGGGGCTTTCACAGGTATGACGAGAACATTGTCCCCACAGTCATCCTCTCTATCAGATCCTTCTATTCCTCCCCTAAGGCACTGGTGTCTGTTTCGGCACAGCCGATCACACAGCAGCATAGAGACCTGAAGCCTCAGGAAGCCCCAGGGTGTGAACCTCTCTCTTCTGGAACCTCTCCAGAATGCCCATCCAAAGAGGTACACCGGAAGAGACTTTGTAAGAGGAAGTATTTGGACTCCCAGGAGGAGTCACTCACATTAGACATGGACCTCAATGAATCGGAAGGGTCCCCATGGTCGCACACTGAAGATGTCTCCTTTGCGGACATCTTAGAGATCCTTAAGTAGAGAGGCAGCTGGAAGTCCACCACCTCTTCTGATGAGGAGTCAGTTTACCTGGAAGCTTTTGGGTGTCTTCTCCTTTCGACAAGCTAATGGAATTAGTATGTCAAAAAGTGTGAGAGTTTCTGGACACAGTGGAACATGTCCTTAGGAGGCCAAATAAATTCATAACATCCCCAGAAGACAAGGCATTCCTCACAAAAGGTGTACCCATAGATGCTATGGTGGTGGTGGCAGCCACCAAAAAGGAGTTATCAGAAACATCCACGTCTGTCCATCCTCCAAAGAAAGAGTTGCATACAATGGACAGATATGGTAAGCACATGTTCTCTTCAGCGACCTTTACATAATGGTCCCTGAATTATGTCACTCATTTCACCAGGTTACAGAGAGATCTCCTGAAGGACTTGGAGATACTCTCCAGGGTTCTATAGGATTCTGTAGCTATAGGAGTGGCAGATAAGGTATCCTCCCAGCTCCCCACCCTCAATTCAGTAGTCAACTTATTCATGAGGCTCATCTCTTATGCAGCTGATGGAGCGAGTAGGTTAGCATGTTAGGGAATTGCCCTTAGGATACATTCCTGGATGCACTTGTGTAACTTTGCAGAACCCTTCAAGTCATCCTTCATTAACACCCCTTTCAATGGCTCATCCCTTTTCGGGCCTAAAGTCAAAGAAACACTAACCAGGTATGAACAGGAAGGAAAGACATGCTCTGCCGTCAGAGTCTGTTTTTCCAAACCTTTTAGAACCTATCCCAAGTGTCAAAAGGGAGGGAAAATGTGGTTTCAACAATCCCAGAAGGCCTTTCAAGACACATGTGGTGAACCTTCCTCCAGGGGCAGAGGAGGAGGAGGTAATAATGGAAGATGCCAGCCACATGGCAGAGGGGGTCTGCAAAACCAGGGCTACTGAGAATCTATCTTTGGTAAGCCCTTTCAGCACTCCTGAAAGGAGGCCCATCTGCCCCTCTCTGGAGGCAGTCAGGGGTCGCTTATCTTTGTACCCAGACGGCTGGCTAAAAATAAAAGACAAGTGGGTACAAAGTATCATATCCAGAGGTTATTCTATACCCTTTTCTATGCCACCCCCACTAATGAAAAGGATTCCGGACATTCCACCCACTCACAGGAAACAAGCAACCATAGAAATCCAGAAGTTGCTAGAAAAGAAAGTCATCCAACTGGTCCCTGCAGACCAGATAGGATCCGGGACTTACTCAAGGTTCTTTTTGTTCCAAAAAAAAAACAGGGGACTGGAGACCCATACTGGATCTCAGCAGGCTGAACAAATCTGTAAAAAAGACAAATTTCCGGATGGTTACACTGCAGTTGATACTCCCTTTTTTGGGAAAAGACAATTAGATGTGCACTTTAGACCTCTAGGATGCGTACTACCACATAAAAATGGACAGGCCCTCCAGGAGTCACCTGGGCTTTTGGCTGGGAGCCAGTCATTACCAATTCCGAGCTCTGCCCTTTGGTCTCACTACAGCCCCCAGAGTGTTGACCAAATGTATGGAAATGGTTACGGTTCACCTGAGGAGTTCAGGATTCCGAGTGTTTCCATATTTAGATGACTGGCTCCTAACCGCCAATACCAAGCATCTACTTTCACAAGCAAGAGACACCACTTTGAATCTCTGTACACATTTAGGAATTACAATAAACTACGAAAAATCTGCCTTATTGCCATCTCAACATATTGTTTTTTATAGGCAGAGAATTAGACACTATTACAATGATGGTAAAACTTCCACCAGACAGGATACAGACCCTTTGAGCACAGGTTCAAGACCTTCTCTTAACAACAAAGACTCAAGCAAGGACAATTCTCAAAGTATTAGGTACAATGGTAGCAGCAACCAGTGTAATCCCCCTAACTCAGCTGCACATGAGAATCTTACAATGGCTCCTGTTCACCCAATGGTCCATGCAGGAACTTCTGATGTCACATCTGATAATGCTAATAGAATCCTGCAGGAGAGACCTACATTGGGATCAAGTGACCTTCGGTCGTCCCTTCATTCTCCCATGCATGCCCTCTAGCCACAGTGACCACATGTGCCTCCCAGATTGGGGAGGGGGTATTATCAGGGAAGGACAGCTCAAGGCACGTGGTAGGATCATGAGGCCCATTTGCATATCAGTGTCCTAGAGATGAGAGCGGTGTTTCTGGCATTGCAGACTTTTCAGCACTCTCTTCCATTAGGAACAATTGCAATCCAGACAGACAACATGTCAGTTGTTTGGTATATTATTTATTTATTTATTGACATTTGTTACCCGGGTTGGTCCAGCTGAGCCAGAGGCCCGTTTTCAGTGGAGACCCGAGGAGAAAAGCTCCAGTTACAAAAAAAAAATAAGGATTACATAGGTAACAAAATAGAAAGTAGCAAAACCAAGTGACACTGCCAAAACATATTAGTACTAATTTGATTGTAATCAAACATATTTAGATTACCCTAAGAAAAAAATCACAATGAAATAAATAGATGAACTATTTTTGATATATGTACAAACAAGTTATATACAAGTGATCAGATTTATTGCCTAGACTTCCTAGGAAGGTATATTTGCTTTCATGAGCTCAGAGTGAAGAAGCACCATTGGATAAAGAGGAAATTAGGTAGGTTCTAAGCAGGGACAAGATTTGGTATTGAGAAGGTAAAGTTTGAGTTCCTTTTTAAAGTGTGCAGGGTGTATGATGGAGCGTATGTGTAGAGGAAGTTTGTTCCAAGGGTGAGCGATTGAGCAGTTGTATAGTAGTTTGCCTATGTTCTTCTTTGGATGATCTACAGTCAGAAGTTGCTGGTTAGAGGTGCGGAGGGTTCTAGAAGGGGTGTAGGTAGATAAAAAAGTAGTGAGAGCTGGACAGGATGAAGGTCTGTATAGAATGGGAGTGTATAACTTGAAATTGAGAAAGTAGCAATAGTTGAGGGAATTTGAGCCATTGTAATGAGTTCAGGGCAAGGCAGTGATGGGAGCTGTAGGGGGAGTTTGTAATGAATCTTGCAATTTTGTGGTAAGTTTGTTGCAGTTTGTTCAAGGTAGTAGCTTGTATATTGGTTAGTATTGGGGGCTGCATTGAGAAATATGGGCAGGAGGAAGGACTGTGCTAAGGAGAGTCTAGCATTTGGAGTAAGAAATCTTTTGTTGCGATAAAGCAGGCCAAGTTTCTGGTGTTTTTTTTTTATTCCTTCCAGTAAGTGTAAGTTAAATTTGAGTTCATCATCAATAATGAGTCCTAACAGTTTTGTGTGTGGTTCAGGTTTTATGATAGTGTTGTTGGAGGATGTTATAGTAAATTTATGGTTTGAAAGTGAGTGGGGAAGAAAGAGCAAGAGCTTGGTGTTCTTGAGGTTAAGGATAAGAAGATTGTCAGATAACCATTTCTCTGTGGATAGAAAGGAGTTTTGAGTGAGGGTGTGAAGGTCAATAATACTACTGGAGATGGAGACGAGTGTAGAGTCATCTGCATATTATGTAATACTACTGGAGATGGAGACGAGTGTAGAGTCATCTGCATATTATGTAATACTACTGGAGATGGAGACAACTGTAGAGTCATCTGCATATTATTAATACTACTGGAGATGGAGATGAATGTAGAGTCATCTGCATATTATGTAATACTACTGGAGATGGAGAGGAGTGTAGAGTCATCTGCATATTATGTAATACTACTGGAGATGGAGATGAGTGTAGAGTCATCTGCATATTATGTAATACTACTGGAGATGGAGATGAGTGTAGAGTCATCTGCATATTATGTAATACTACTGGAGATGGAGACGAGTGTAGAGTCATCTGCATATTATGTAATACTACTGGAGATGGAGAGGAGTGCAGAGTCATCTGCATATTATGTAATACTACTGGAGATGGAGAGGAGTGCAGAGTCATCTGCATATTATGTAATACTACTGGAGATGGAGATGAGTGTAGAGTCATCTGCATATTATGTAATACTACTGGAGATGGAGAAGAGTGTAGAGTCATCTGCATATTATGTAATACTACTGGAGATGGAGACGAGTGTAGAGTCATCTGCATATTATGTAATACTACTGGAGATGGAGACGAGTGTAGAGTCATCTGCATATTATGTAATACCACTGGAGATGGAGATGTGTAGAGTCATCTGCATATTATGTAATACTACTGGAGATGGAGACGAGTGTAGAGTCATCTGAATATTATGTAATACTAATGGAGATGGAGACAAGTGTAGACTCATCTGCATATTATGTAATACCACTAGAGATGAAGACAAGTGTAGAGTCATCTGCATATTATGTAATTCTACTGGAGATGGAGATGTGTAGAGTCATCTGCATATTATGTAATACTACTAGAGATGGAGACAAGTGTAAAGTGTCGTCTGCATATTATGTAATACTACTGGAGATGGAGATGAGTGTAGAGTTGTCTGCATATTATGTAATACTACTGGAGATGGAGAGGAGTGTAGAGTCATCTGCATATTATGTAATACTACTGGAGATGGAGGTGAGTGTAGAGTCATCTGCATATTATGTAATACTACTGGAGATGGAGAGGAGTGCAGAGTCATCTGCATATTATGTAATACTACTGGAGATGGAGACGAGTGTAGAGTCATCTGCATATTATGTAATACTACTGGAGATGGAGACGAGTGTAGAGTCATCTGCATATTATGTAATACTACTGGAGATGGAGATGAGTGTAGAGTCATCTGCATATTATGTCATACTACTGGAGATGGAGACGAGTGTAGAGTCATCTGCATATTACGTAATACTACTGGAGATGGAGACGAGTGTAGAGTCATCTGCATATTATGTAATACCACTGGAGATGGAGACGAGTGTAGAGTCATCTGCATATTATGTAATACTACTGGAGATGGAGATGTGTAGAGTCATCTGCATATTATGTAATACTACTGGAGATGGAGACGAGTGCAGAGTCATCTGCATATTATGTAATACTACTGGAGATGGAGACGAGTGTAGAGTCATCTGCATATTATGTAATACTACTGGAGATGGAGGTGAGTGTAGAGTCGTTTGCATATTATGTAATACAACTGGAGATGGAGACGAGTGTAGAGTCGTCTGCATATTATGTAATACTACTGGAGATGGAGATGTGTAGAGTCATCTGCATATTATGTAATACTACTGGAGATGGAGACGAGTGTATAGTGTCGTCTGCATATTATGTAATACTACTGGAGATGGAGATGAGTGTAGAGTCGTCTGCATATTATGTAATACTACTGGAGATGGAGATGAGTATAGAGTCATCTGCATATTATGTAATACTACTGGAGATGGAGAGGAGTGTAGAGTCATCTGCATATTATGTAATACTACTGGAGATGGAGACGAGTGTAGAGTCATCTGCATATTATGTAATACTACTGGAGATGGAGATAAGTGTAGAGTCATCTGCATATTATGTAATACTACTGGAGATGGAGATGAGTGTAGAGTCGTCTGCATATTATGTAATACTACTGGAGATGGAGACGAGTGTAGAGTCATCTGCATATTATGTAATACTACTAGAGATGGAGATGAGTGTAGAGTCATCTGCATATTATGTAATACTACTGGAGATGGAGATGAGTGTAGAGTCGTCTGCATATTATGTAATACTACTGGAGATGGAGACGAGTGTAGAGTCGTCTGCATATTATGTAATACTAATAGAGATGGAGATGAGTGTAGAGTCATCTGCATATTGTATAAGAAAAGATTGTCTGCAAGAGGTGAAGAATTCATTTGTAAAGATGTTGAATAGAAGGGAACCCAAGATAGAGCCTTGTATATAAACAAACATGTATAACAAACTTGTATATAAACAAACAAGGAGGAACCAAATCTTAACCCCTTTGTCAAAAGGCTCTGAGAGTATAGCAGTGGGCAACTTCCTCCCAATGTTTTCTGATAGCAACTCACATCCCAGGGAAATCCAACATGATAGCAGACAAACTCAGCAGAGTGATTCTAATGCCTCATGAGTGGTCCCTGAAACAAGAAGTGGTGGAAATTATTTTCTGAAAATGGGGCCAGCCTTGCTGCAATCTTTTTGCCATGTCCATGAACACAAAATGCAGGTGCTACTTTGCCCTAATCCCCACTCCGGGGGGAATCCCCAAGGGATGCACTTGTACACGATTGGACCCTGGGTCTCCTCTCTGCTCTCCCCTCATTTCCATTGATACCCAAAGTTCTTCAGAAAACCAGTGTTTCGGGAAGGAACTTAATTCTGATAGCCCCTTACTGGCCTCGCCAGATTTGTTTCCCCTTCCTACGGCCTCATCTTCAGGAAGAGCCTTGGATTCTGGACCCAGTACCAGATCTCCTGATCTATTCATTGGGGGCTCTTCATCCATTCCTTCAGACCCTCAAGTTGACAGCTTGGCTGCTCCAATTCCAAGTATAGCCAGGCTACACAACCTTTCATCTGCAGCACAACATATCCTGATTTATTCTCACAAGACATCTACCAGAAAATTATATCTCAGCAAATGGAAGAGATTTTCAGTCTGGGCATTAGAGAATCATATTGATCCTTATTCAGCACCTATATCTTCCATCCTAGAGTTATTGATGAAGCTTTTTAATGAGGGAGCAGCTGCAGCTACTATTCAAGTACATTTAGCAGCAATCTCAAATTTTCATTTTGGGAATAATAGACCAAATATTATGTCCCACAGACTATCAAAGGTTTTTCTGAGAGGCACTAATATTTTGAGACCACCCATTAAGCCCTCACTACCACCTTGGAACCTGAATTTTGTACTATCCAGAATAATTCTTCCCCCTTTGAATGTGCATCATCATGTGACTTAAAGTTCTTAACGTGGAAGACCATTTTCCTAGTGGCTATCGCCTCAGCTAGGAAGATTTTGAGTTACAAGCTTTATCTATTAAACCCCCATATATGTTGTTCCACAATGACAGGGTGTCAATCCAAATAAACCCAACCTTTTTACCAAAAGTATGTTCAGATTCCAACTTGAATCAGTCCAGAGACTTACCAGTTTTTTCTCCAAGTATGGCAATAAGGCAGAATATATGCTTCACCATCTTGATATTCATAGACAGTTGCATTTCTATTTACACAGAACAAAAGACTTCAGAAAGACGAATCAATAATTTTTATCATTTTCAGAGTGCAAAAAAGGTCTCCTGTAACAAAAACTACTCTATCAAGGTGGCTGTCAGACTGCATTTCGTTCACTTATAAGTCAGTGATTAACTAGAGATATATGGAATGAAAATCTTCCACACAGAGAAGTTTCTTACACTGTTTTGTTTTTTTACTCACTATATTTGTTTAGTGAGTTGCTTTGAGACTTTGGGGATACCACGGAGATTACTTGTTTTTTTTTTTAAATAAACAGCTTCCAGACAAAATAAAAGCTCACTCTACTAGGGCTGTTTCTACTTTTTCTGCATTTCATGCTAAATTACCAATAGATACCATTTGTGCGGCAACCACGTGGGATAGACCTCATACCTTCATCACTCATTACAAAGTAGATTTGGCCTCCAGGAACAGGGATCCACTGTCCTGAAGAATACACTCCCGTGAGCCACCCAAGAAGATTGGTACTAGGGACGCTGTCCCATCAGTGCAGAATGAAGACGAGATAGCACAACTTCATATAAAAAGTTATGTACCTACCATAATGTTCCATGTGAGTTGTCCATCTCACCTTCATTCTTATGTCCCACCCTCCTACCCCCTTCCTTTTGTCTCCTGGAGGAACGAGAAATTACAAATTGGCACCTAATAGTATTTGACCCTCTTCTTAGCTTACCAGCTTACAGTAAACCTTTCTCTCTCTCTCTATATATATATATATATATATATGTATATGTGGGCCCCCTTCGAATGGTCAACATTTCACAATGTCAACATTCATATGGCTGAGACCATCATGGGATAGGAACTGAGCCACGAGTTAGTTGAAGACCTCGAGCTTTAGTAAATGGCCGAGTCGGAACCGAGGATCGTTTCCTAACCCATCAGTACAGAATGAAGGTGAAATGGACAACTCACATGGAACATTATGGTAGGTGTATAACTTCTTTTTTGCAACTGAAGTGGTGTTATGTTTGTTTTTCATTTGTATAAATGTAAGATTGTCTATGTCATGTTTGAAAATTTAATAAAGATGTTTGTTGGGAAAAAACAGTAACTTAATCACTTAAACTACAAGCTTTCAAGAAAGTCTCAAAGGAACCGTGCCATTGTGGCCAGGGTATTTGTCAACCTGTAACCTAATAATGCACCAAATTTCATGTTGTTCTGCAATGTTCCTTAGATCTCCAAGCCACATGCTATCTTGCAAGCATTCTATAACTCTAAACTTAAAAGAATGTGAAATATCAAAATCAAGAACATGCTTAGCCAGTGCATTCTTCTCATCAAGCCTACAGATCACTGCTGAATGTTCTGTCGCTCTGTCTCTTAAAGTCCTGGTCATCTTCCCAATATAAAAAAATGAACAGGAAACACAAGATGCAAATAAACTAAATTATTTGTGGAGCAATTCACTCTCACCTTAAAAGTCCCTACCTGAAACTGGGTGGTTACAATTATTTGTATCATCAATAAACATGAATAATTACACTTCCCACAAGGGTATATGCCCCTGTCAACTTCTTCACTCGTATCTCACTGATCTCCATAACATAACATCCTCTTAAGGGACTTTTTATTCCTAAAAGAAAAATGTGGATGCTCAACAACTATCTGTTTAAACCTATCATTAGAAAATAGGCTGGGTCAGTTCTTCTTAACAGAAACAACAAATGGTGTTACTGCTATAATTCAACTAAACCACAATACCACACCAAGAACTTTATTAGATAAAGCTTTCGGGTCTACACCCTTCATCAGTATGAATCATTACAATAAATCAGCATTTAAATAGGAGAATATAAAATCACATGCTTCAGCCCATCCCACATCCTAATTAACAATCAAGCCTAAAAGTAATATATAGCTCATAGAAATCTATACAAAAAATATATCTATTAAAAATAGAAGAAATCCTACTTTACATAAAACTCTTCCATTTAGAATAAAAAATATAGAAATTAAAATAAAATAAAATAAAAATAATAACTTGTACAAACATTATATGAATATTTAGCATATCTACACACAAAAAAGGAGTCACTGATAACATCTAGCAGCCTATAGTATACTACATCAAGTGATAATAACATGTGATACCCTATTAAAGCCTCTCTCTCTGCCTTTTAACTAACACTGGCTTCAAGCTGACTGCATTATTCAAACCAGGGGGTACATCCGCTTGGAGCCTAATAATCCACTCTAGTTCTCTCAACTCCAAAAAATTATTGTTAATGTCACCTTTCCTTAAACTCACTTCCATTTTACTTAATACCCTAAACTTAAATGCAGAGAGAGAGGCTTTAATAGGGTATCACATGTTATTACCACTTGATGTAGTATACTATAGGCTGCTAGATGTTATCAGTGACTCCTTTTTTGTGTGTAGATGTGCTAAATATTCATATACTGTTTGTACAAGTTATTATTTTTATTTTTATTTTATTTTATTTTAATTTCTATATTTTTTATTCTAAATGGAAGAGTTTTATGTAAAGTAGGATTTCTTCTATTTTTAATAGATATATTTTTTGTATAGATTTCTATGAGCTATATATTACTTTTAGGCTTGATTGTTAATTAGGATGTGGGATGGGCTGAAGCATGTGATTTTATATTCTCCTGTTTAAATGCTGATTTATTGTAATGATTCATACTGATGAAGGGTGTAGACCTGAAAGCTTTATCTAATAAAGTTCTTGGTGTGGTATCGTGGTTTAGTTCTTCTTAACAATACCACATGTCATATCCACATTCCTAGAATAATGTAGAACCAATTTAACATTTTGTGATGGGGCCTCACATGAATAACTAGCCCTAGTGGACATATCAGAAAAATAAGGTCAAGTGCAGTCACATCTTATCTGTCTAACAGTAAGGCCCATCTCATCCACATCTTTCCTTTTATAGCCTCTTTCAATAAACTCACCCTGGATTATCTCCAGATCTGATTCATATTCATTATCAACATTATTTAGCCTCAAAATCCTTGTCCCTTGCCTTCTTAATACATTCTTAAAAACATTGTTCAGATGCATACTATCTCTTGTGAAAGTGTTGTTCATCCGACAAGCTTTCCCATATAACCTAGTATTAAAGGTCCCATCAGTGCACCTTCGTATCTGGACATCCAAAAAGTCCATGATACTGAATGAATATTTATAAGTGAATCTAAGAAATGTGGTGGTACTGTGCAAATATTACACAAAATTATCAATCATCTCTATTGGACCCACCCATAACATAAAAACATCATCAACAGATCTCCTGAAGAACTTAACAAAGTGGGAGTCTTTACTGTTATTCAAAACGTAAGTATTTTCCCACTGGGCCATCACTAAATTGGTATAACTGTTGGCACAGGTTGTACCCATGGCTTACACCCTGTCTTTGCCTATAGTATTGTCCATCAAATAGAAACACATTCTTTTCTAGAATCAATTCTACCAGTAAACAGATAAAATCAGTCCTGGTAGAATCAAAACAACTATTCTGAACTAAAAAAATTCTCACTAAATCAAGGAAATGGTCTTTAGGGATCAATGATTTCATTTCATTCATTTTATTGATTTCACGATTTCACATCTAAAGTAACCATAACACAATGATCAAACAAAGGAGGATGACAAACACAATTATGCAAGTCCTTCAGAAATTGCTTCATATCTTTCAAAACGGTCGAGAAAGAATCAACTAGTGGTCTCAATTCCTTTACGACAAAAATTGAAAGAGTTTCAGTTACCCAACCACACCCCAAGACAATAGGTCACATAGGTGGTCTCAAGGGAGTCTTTGTGTATTTTAAGTAAACCATAAAGTATAGGTACTGTGGGAAAATCAACATTAAAATAATTAAACAAATCAAGAGATATAACCCTATTTAATAAGCACTCATTCAGCATGGAATAAACTGAGTTAATAAACACATCTAAATCATTCTCATTAATGACCACATATATACAGTGCTGTCAAAAATGATTTCTATCAATGCAACTATATAATAACTTCTGTACATAACAGCTGTTGCCCCACCCTTAGCAGGATGAATAGAAAGACTCACATCAGCTTGTAATTCTTTAAGAGCCATACATTCATTAGGACTCAAGTTATGGAACCTTTTCTTAGTCTTCTTCTTCTTTAGGCTTTTCCTGGTTAGAGGTCACCACATCAGACCACCTGTCTGCTCATGATTGGCAGTGGAGTTTTACGGTGTCGAGTTGCCAGCCCAGCACCCAACCTTCCACAGAAGGCGCACACACGCACGCACTCACACCTAGAGCCAATTTAGAGTGTCCAGTCCACCTACAGCTTGTCTTTAGGATGTGGATGGAAACCGGAGCACCCAGAGGAAACCCACTCAACCACAGGGAGGACATGCAGACTCCACACAGAAGGCACCCCAGCTGAGGATCAAACCAACACAGCGACTATTAAAAACATTATATAAATCATTTTCACAAGTATGAGAAAATGCTTCTAATAATGGATCCAAAACCAAGATAAAAGTACTAGGTTTTTTTATATATAACAGTACCTGATTCTGTAGGGAACAAGGTCTTGAGTATAGCATTGCGTGCAAACATCTTTAAATCCAAGATCGTATCAGTTGACTGGAGAAACAAGCCAAACCAAAAACACAAAGTACAAGTGAAGCAGCTGGATTGGTCCCACTCACACATAACGTGCACGTTCCAAATGAAACTCTAATGTTGTAAAGCAGGAAACACTTTAGTCCAATGAGATAATAATCCTCAAAAAGATAAGCGCTTTCATCCAGATAATCTAGACTTCATCAGATAACACATTACAAAAACATACTTCCTTTTTTATAAAATCCACAGGAAGTGACAACATTAACACAGTTAATTAAATAAAAGGCAAAGCATTTTAAATATAGACAGTAAACAGTAGATGAATAAATATGCATATGTAAATAAATAACAGTGGGTGGATAATACATAAATAAATAGCACAACCCCCCATTCTAGTATGGACATGGTTAATTCCTGTTGTTCCATGTTTGTGTGTAAAACCTCTTCCTTCCCCTGTTCACCATCCCTCCCCTGTTCCAATATGCATGTGTATTCGCAGGAGCCGTCTCCCAATTGTTGTTCACAGGTGGGCCTTTGTTCCTCAGGCGCTCTGAGCATCTCAGTGGTAGAAACTCCTCTGAGTCTAAAAAAGCCTGCCCAGAGTAAGTTGGTGTAGGCTTACTTGGATTATTTAAATTAGTAGTGTTAACAGAACTCAAGTTAGAATTAATAAATTTGTTGCCCCATTCCTGGGAGGGTGGGGGCCTAGGATATGCCAAACCTTTTCCATACTCATTTTTATCCCTAATTAATTTTTTTAATTTTCTATCTGTAATGGAATTAGTAAGCTGATCCATACTCTTAAATATGTGTAAGTGCTCATATTTCAAATTGTTACAATGCAGATGTCCACAAATAGTTTTATCTAATTCGGCAACAGCAGCAATCAATTCATGAATTAATATATCATTGTGCATAATAATTAAATGCATATATTCAAATCTGTGTTAATCAAACAAGGCAATACGTTCTTTAAATAAATCAGATTCAACCTGCAAGCCACTCGGGTAGTGCCACATTCTTAAATCTTTAGGTACAATATTTTCTTTAATACACTCTATAAAGTACACATTATCAAGTTGAAGCCATTTAATTTTAGAGAGTTGATAATCAGACTGTTCAGATAATGATGGTAGATCATTATTACCATTCTGTGTCCTAGGTCCTTCAGTTTCATATCAGTTAAGTCTCCCTTTACTGCTAGAATGAAAGACATCCCTTTCTCTAATAGGGATAACTGAGAAGCTGATAAAACTTTAGAAGACAGATTAAAAACTAATGACTGACTGACCAAGGGTTCCCACATCTTCTTGATGGTTTTGTGGGATCTTAACTCTGGTCCTAAGTTCTGCTTTCTTCATTTTCTGCCTCGACTAGTGACCGATTCAGTCTGGGTAAAGGAAGTGATAGAAGAAAGGAAGGCAGTTTCTTCTGAGTTCCAGGCTGTGTATTGGTCTTTTAACGAGCAACAGGTTGAATGTCATTGGTTGAAGTCGTAGATGTTGATCATGAGTTTGAATCAGATCTGGAGATGATCCAGAGCAAGTTAATTCAAAGAGGCTGTAAAAGGAAAAATGTGGATGAGATGGGCCTTATTGTTAGACAGATGACATGTGACCGCACTAGACCTTATTTTTCTGATAACATGTCCACTAGGGCTAGTTATTCATGTGGGGTCCCATCACAAAATGTTAAATTGGTTCTACATTATTCTAGCAATGTGGACCTGATATATGATGTTGTTTAGGAAGAATTGTCCCAGCCTACTTTCTGATGATAGGTTTACACAGATAGTTGGTGAGCATCCACATTTTCCTTTTAGGAATAAGAAGTCCCTTAAGAGGATGTTATGCTATGGAGGTCAACGAGATATAAGTAAAGAAGTTGACAGGGGTGCATCCCTTGTAGGAAGTGTAATATGTGCACGTTTATTGATGATACAAATCATTTTAAGCACCCAGTTTCAGGTAGGGACTTTTATTTTAAGGAGAGAGCGAATTGCTCCATGAAGAATTTAGTTTATTTTGCCTCTTGTGTTTCCTGTTCATCTTTTTATATTGGGAAGATGACCAGGACTTTAAGAGACAGAGCGACAGAACATTCAGCAGTGATCTGTAGGCTTGATGAGAAGAATGCACTGGCTAAGCATGTTCTTGATTTTGATATTTCACATTCTTTTAAGTTTAGAGTTATAGAATGCTTGCAAGATAGCATGTGGCTTGGAGATCTAAGGAACATTACAGAACAACATGAAATTTGGTGGATTATTAGGTTACAGGCTGACAAATACCCTGGCCTCAATATCAGGGTTCCTTTGAGACCTGTCTTGAAAGCTTGTAGTTTAAGTGATTACATTACTGTCGTGGTTTCTATGTGGAGAGGAGTTCCTTTTTTTTTTTTAATGAGTTTTAGGCTATGTATTACTATGTCAGCAGGGAGTTTTCATTATTGGTTGGGTTTAATCATGTGATTTTAATGAATGTATTTAAATGAGTGAATCAGTTTTTGTTTTAATGGTCTGAAGAAGTACCATATGTGGCATGAAAACATTAACATTACTAGTAAAGTATTTGGTCTTGCCATGGTTGCTCCTTGTGTGCTCTTTTTGTACAGCTCTCAAATTAACTTTATTTCTCAAATTCATAATCATATTAAAAATCTTAGGAATGATTATTTAAGTGCTGAAGGTGACTGGAATATAGTACTTGACCCCTTGAAAGACACCACTAATAAAGCAATAATTTTAATTATAATAATGCCGCTGCTCAATACTTGATTTAATTATGGAATATGACTGCAGTGTTCCCATCCTTTTGTTAAATAACAAATATAGCAAATTCACTTTGTATTCCTCAGCTTTTAAATCCTGGAAACATATAGATTATTATTTAATCTCAAGGAAAATACTAGGAGATACAATATTAGGATGAATTTTACAAATCAATCTAGATTCATTTCTGATTAGTCAAAACACTCCTGAACTCTCTGCTGGGACACTTTATGGTAGAAGAAAAACATGCACTATAACTGGACACTAAATTCCAGACTACTAGAAAATGAAAATGTTAGAATTGGGATAAATTCAGATAAGTGACCAAACCCGTGTAATGGACACACTTAATACTTTAACACACCGGGAAATAGTACCATTTTCATATTAAGGACAGACTCCTCTAAAGCTTTTGATAGTGACTATCACAATTAATCCAACGTATGATGATGTTTTGGTAGGACAGACTCCTCTAAAGCTTTTGATAGTGTGTGACTATCACAATTAATCCAAGTTATGATGATGTTTGGGTAGGACAGACTCCTCTAAAGCTTTTGATAGTGTGACTATCACAATTAATCCAAGTTATGATGATGTTTGGGTAGGACAGACTCCTCTAAAGCTTTTGATAGTGTGACTATCACAATTAATCCAACTTATGATGATGTTTGGGTAGGACAGACTCCTCTAAAGCTTTTGATAGTGTGACTATCACAATTAATCCAAGTTATGATGATGTTTGGGTTCCCAAAGACATTTGTTAATATTTTGAACTCTTTATATGACAAGTTGTCATCCCAATTAGTTATCAATAAAGGATTTTCCAAATCAATCCAATTTAAACAAGGTGTCCATCAAGAATGTCCCCTATCACCTTACATTTTATATATATATATATATATATATATATATATATATATATATATATATATATATATATATATATATATGGAACATTTATTTTTGCTACTATCACAAAAGTACATATTACAGTATCTACATATTACCTAATGTCAGAACTATTATTGCATTTGCTGACACCAGTTATTTACGTATCCATACCAAACATAGATATTCTTAAAATATTAAAATATATAAACTACTACTCAATTTATTCTAATTATAATTTAAAGGTTTCCCTTAAACAGAGACTACAGCTGCATTGTTATCTGTCTTCTGGAAGTAATTAAAATAAATTCAAATTTAAAATGTTTGTGGTTAGCAGTCAACTAATATGTACCAACAATGCTGGTCAAACATGCAAAAATATTTATCTAGATAGTCAAAATCAAATTTCTTAGCATTTTCCAAAGTGCCAGTCATTAAAATTAATATAGTCCCCAAATTATTTTTCTTCTTATCCACATCTTTCCAGTAAGTGCCTAACATTTTTTATAATTTTACTAAAGAGTTATTCAGATTTGTTTGGTATCCTAAATCAGTTAGACTAAGTTATAAAAAAAATTGCACCCAGAAACCATGGTGGTTCAGGTCTTCCTGATTTTTACTTTACCGTCTAATAGTTAACTCTTCTAGACTTATAAAAATTATAACCTGTAAGGTACCTCATAATTACCACTTTGGGTTAAAAATTTGGAAAAATTACATCAAAAGCAACATAAAATGCAATCACTTAGCTCTTCCTTTCCTAAATAAAAAGAGCCCAAATCCCTAAAAGTAAACTGCTGTCTTGGAAGTTTAATTTTATCATTTCATTGACTAATAAAACTAGTGGATCATAATGATGTATTTTTCTCACTTCAACCATTGAATTAAAACCCTAACATCAAATTAGACAGCAGTGTGTTGAATTTAACTAAATTTCCCCTACATCAAAGCAAAATGATCTGGGGCTTATTAATACTCCTTCCCTAGAACAAATTCGATTGAACCTTAGGTTGCTCAAGGACTGCATACAAATTATTAGACAAATTATATATTTCCTAACAAACTCAAATGCAGTTCTAGTCTAATTATAAATTAATCTACTATAAAAGAAACTTTTTAAACACATAAATAAAATCCATAGAATCCAAAAAAAATACATGCAAAATATACAAATTGATACAAAACTTTAGATATAACAATATATTCCAAATCTCTAATTACTGGCTTTATCAATATTCTTTCTTATCTCAATGAGTTGCAATAATGAAATGAGTTCACCTAAACAATACACTAATTATTCTGAAAAGCCCTCTTACTTTACATAATTTAAGCTAAACAGATTCAACTTGTACCTTTTGCCTTTTTGTAAAGTACGTGTCCATGATAAGGTTGATATCTTTTATATAATCTGGAAATGCCACCACAGTAAAATTTTGTGGGATACACTGCGAATTAGGCTTTTTTTTAATTAGGCTGTTACAATAAAAAGTGTCATTGGCACTTTATTTCTCCTTAAGGACTAAATTCATTAGACCTAAATGCTACTAACCCTATTTAAGTAAGTTTTACAGTTCAAAGAATCGGTTTGATGTAAAACTCATTTCTTGGTCGTCTCTTAAAGAAATGACTTACAAATGCATAAAAACCTGCATATATATATATATATATATATATATATATATATATATATATATATATATATTATTCTGACATCAAAGTTAAACTGAACAACCTGGAATTATGGGACAATATCCTAAACATAATTTCCTGTTCTGAATATCAGAAAATATTTTGTTTCTTATTATTTAGTGCCTTATTCAGACTTTAAATGTTTGTAATTTAAAACTCCAATTATACTTGTGATGAAAAATTTTAAGGTAGTTTCTTGTTTATAATTTTAAGAGTTGTAAACATTTGTTGGTGCTTTACATGATTTATGTGTGACATTAATCATTGCAATACAAATAATAGCTTTCTATATTTCAGTTTGAGAAATACCATCTATAATTCATGGCAAAATAAGACTCAAAATTTAAATAAAATTTGTTTGTGAAAAAAGATCTTTCTTTAGAACTTTTGGTAAGATTTGCTAATTCTCTGGTCTGCTTTCCATTTTTAATTAACACACTTTATTGTATTTTCACAATAGCTTACAAAAGAGAACATAATCTCTGCATTAATAGTGCCATCTTAATTCATAAATGCCTTATGACAAACACACTTACTTCTAGAACGTCTCATTTCAGCTGTCATTATCCATCCAATATTACTTTTTACTGTTGTCATGTTGGTGATATTTTTCTGTATCATTATATACTGCAAGTCTCACATTGCCTGCAGGTGACATCTATTCATCCATGTCTAGAATATTCAAGTTGAGCATGACAGACTTTAAGAATAAACAGTAGTTATTATATACAAACATTTTCACAACTGAACAAATGTGTGTTTAATATTTACCAATATAACCTCTTCTGGTTCCCTCATATTACCTTTATTGGAAATAAGATGCATGTATGAGTAATAATTTGTGATTCACCTGTAGCAGACTTGTCAACTTTAAACCCATACTCCCCACTTTGTCTAGTCTCTATTTATTTGTTGCTTTTGGCTATCCCATAGTTCCAGTTTTTAAGTTTTTTGCTTTTTTTCTGCTTTTCCTGATCTCTTGGTTCAAATTTTCTTATTTTTCACCATCATATCCTATACTTCTGTTATATTAGGTTTCCTCTGTTTTCCATAGTTTTTTGTCACTAATATAAGTAGAGAAATTAACACTCTGAGTTGCAGTGATTTTCCTCTTGTACCCCAGCCTAATAAAAACATATCCCTAATGAGATTTACCTCCCCATCACTTAATTTGATAATGCGACTATTAAATTCTGTCTTGTTCTGTTGCAATTCCAAACAGTCACAAAACACACATGCTCCCAGGTAGTTTTCTCTTCCTTGCCACATCTCCAGTACACCCCATTTATTTGTGGTAACATCCTGTCAAGCCTGTCTGGTATTCATAAATATCCATGATGACATCTGCACAAAAATATTGTTTTCTTGATTTTTGTGGCATACCTAGGAGCCTGACAGATTGTCCTCCATTCTTCCTCCCCTGCAGATCTCCCCATTTGCCTCTCCCAGCCTTGTCTTATTGATGTGGTATATTGAGCTTGCAACTCCAGTAATGTTTGTACTGTCTTCTTATTACCTTCTTCTTTATTGCTGTAGCAGATCTGGCCTCTATTATAAATTGGACTATTGATGGTTTATTGTAGTGCAGATAGGTGCAACCTGTGGTATCCTTATATTCCATTGACAATCCCAAGTAATGCAGCTATTCACTCCTAGTTAAATTAAATGCCAGTTTTCCTTCTTCCCAGGATTTATTTTGCCCATTCTTGCCTAGCTGTTCCCAGTATTTTTACTTATTAATAATTATACCTTCACATGACGGAAGCTCCCACTGAACTCTTTTATGTGTATCATTTCAAAAAATTAGTTTAACAGTTTTTTTTAAACTTATGGTATATTTGTTTTTCCATCTGATACAAATATGGCTGCCTAACATATATTATCAAGTGCATTTTGACAACCTACATCTTACTATTCCCTCCATATATAACACTTCCATTTCCATATCTTAGTATTATTTTCTTGTTGTTTCTTCCCATATCTCTACTGTGGCTTGTTGCACATCACTCATCAAGTAGGTACCTAACAATTGTGTATCCCCATAAGTGCAAGGACTTTTGTGCCAAATCATTTGTGAGTGTGAAATTCAAAACTGTAGCTTTTGTTTTTGTGCCATTTATTTTATATCCAGCCAATTCATTATATTCATTCAATCTGTCAAATGGTGCCCCCATTTCAGAATTGATTTGTTATGTAAAAAGTGGTATTGTATGCAAATATTACTAAACAGTACACACCGAACTAACTCACATAACAAAATAAGAAGAAGCCGGTTAAAAAAAAACTTTATTTTAAGAATAACAAATTCAGTAAGCGCTTTTGTCTCTTCACACTGAGACTTCATCAGAAGAAAGCGCTTACTGAAACTCTCTGCAGATATGGCAGTCTTCCTGATTATGCCCCCTCCTCAACGCAGATATCTCAGAGCCTGCAGTGTCTTTCACCGGTGATTCCAGATGTAATGTGAAGAGCAACAAAGAGTGCAGGCAGCATTGTCTAGTACCACTCAGCAAACTCACTGGTTCCAGTAATTGCCCGCTGCACTTCAAGAAAGCTGTGGACCCTCTGCATATGTTAAATAAATGTGTCCACAATCATGGGTGGGAAAGTCATTTCTCTGAATAGCACCTTACAAAAATTTCCAACTTACTCTGTTGAAGGCTTTTTTGTAATGTTGTGTAGTATTGTTTGTTTTTTGTTTGTTTTTTTGTGCTAAATTGTTTATCTTCCCATTTACACAAAAGGGAGTTGCTCAAACCTTTGTTTAGTTATGTATGGCTTTGTTTTTTTTTTAATTTCTGAATCCTGTTTTGTTGTTTATGTATCTATGAATAGTCAGTAAACGAAAAAGAAAGGTAAATGAGAGTGAAAGAAATAGAATATTTTTCAGCTTTGTCTTCTTTTGTCACATTAGTATATTTACATCTTTCAATTGGTAATGATGACCCTAGCTTATCTGTTTTCTCTACATGTGCAGTGTCCCTTCCCATTGAAGTATTAATAATCTCAGTGAGTGTCTCACCTCATTACGTCACGTTGCACTTAGATTTTAAACCATGCTTGCAACTTTTACTAACCAATTTACATTTCTCTAACTTTTCCTGTTCTGTTTAAGAGCATAATAAGAGCATAACTTTGTCTTCAGACAGGGGCACATATCAATTATTTCTATAAATACTTATCTTTGTTGTACTCCTGTTTTTCTAAAAAAAAAAGACTAGTGCATTGTGGTTTTTAGCCTTGTTTGGGGCTTGGAAACTGTGCTGTTTGGACACAGTCCCATAAGTGTATTGAAATTATAACAATCAGACATGGCATATCCATTTGCTGTTTTTTTTTTGTTGTCTGTTTATGCATATGTCAAAGTATGACTGGCTTGCTATTGTATAACTAACCTTGTCTGCATCACCTTGCACATTTTAATAATGTTGGTACCAGGCTTGTAAACACTTCTGTAACTTTTTAAAGTGGTCTGTATACATTGTTGTCCCCGTTTCTTCCTGTTTCTTTTATTTAAAGATCTTACTTTTTTTCTGAAAAGATCAAGAGCCAATTATTTCTTCAAACATTTATCTTTAACATGGCCTTGTTTTGCTGAAATGGTTAGTGTCTTATTGTTTTCAGTGCAACTTAGGAATCTGAAGCTGTCTGGTGTTGTTCACGTTCCCTTAACTACGCTGATAGTAACAATCATAGTTGCATCTGTTTGTATTTTTTAACACAGTTTATTGTAGATGAGTGTTGAGAAGCATGATTGACTTTTTATACTTATTATTATGTGGTTTTTGATAATTATTTCCATAGCGTCGTGGATTGAGTAGTCATCGTGTGGCATTTATCTCATGAGTATGCTGATTGCTAGTTACTGTGTTCAGTTATCTGCTTGGTTTTGAATATTTTTACTATATAATTTTCGATGTACAATCTTTGAATGAAGGAGATTACAGTTTTGTCTGTATAAGAAGTAATGTTATGGCTTTTTCCTATAAGCTAAAAAGTGTGCTTGGGACAGACAAATGTCACCTTAAGATTACCACACGTAGTATTTGTTTTGTTTTGTTTAGAACCTGAACATAAACTTGAGTCTTGTGGTATTTGTCAGATGTGTGTAGCTGAAATGTGTGGCAAACAGATCCATTTCTGCAATGCTGTATTTTTGTACATTGTGCTGAAAAAACGAAAGATCCGTTTTCCATTTGTGAGACAGCTTTTTTGCTGAGTACTAATCAGTTCTGTCTGAAGGGCATCCTGCATTTAAGACCCTCTACAAGTCATATCTGTCCTCCCTACTGTTTGAACCTCATGCTGAAGAAGTTTATTTCACCTCCTTTTGAACTAGCTGACTTGGTGGACAGTTCAATACCTTTCCTGTAAATTGTACATAAACTCAGAAATAATAATTTTGTGTAGCAATCTCTTGTGCAAACGACCGTATGCAGCTTTGCATAATTAAAATGCGTCTCTGAAGTCTAAGCCCTCATTTATGCTCGGGGCTGTGTCTTCAGTTTCTCTCAGCTGATTTGTTCATCCCCCAGTCTTGTATCCGAACTGTAAAACTGAAGGAGAGCACCTTCGGTATATGCTGAGTATATACACAGACACACATAGCATTATGGCAAGAAAACACATTCTGTCAGGGAAAACAAATGATTTTATTGTTTCTTTCAAGAAAAGGAGAGAAGACCTGTCTGTAACCAAAAAATATATAATCTTGTCAAAGTGGTTGACTTACTGTTACCTTTTGCTATTATGAGTACAATAAACCCTTGCTAGGTATTTTTAGAGCACTCTGCAGTAGAGCAACAACAGCTTCAGCATTTTATTTCAGAAATATTTCTGTACAAGGTATTTTAGCAGCTGCAGTATGAGGTAAAGGCCCCATTTAAGAAATCTACAAGTTGAAAGGACAATTTACAGAAAGAACAGTTTTGGACATGCCTGTACTACAGTGGATCCTATAACTGTCCACTGCCTGGGATTCTATCCAGAAGTTACAATCCACTGTGAATATCTACCGTTCAATGAAAGGTAACTTGTAGAAGGCAAATTCCCTGGGGTTACTATTCCCACACTATTTTTTTCTCGCCTATAGAGCCATTTTTGTAAATCTGCACTCAGTGCCTACAGCGTGGCTGTCATTAAAACTGATTCCATATTCCACGCCTACAACTGCGCAGTATGCTCATAGCTTTAAGTGCAATTTGGACTGCCTTAGAAGTGTTTACTAATGTACAAATGCAGTCATTCAGTGACAAATTTGTTCATATATAAAATACTTTAAAAAAATTGGTGCTTCCATAATGAAACGTTAAGTAAACATGTGAATGTCCTACATAACTTTGTATTGTTTCTCCACTCAGAACATCCTCAGCATCTCTGTAATCATACTATCAGCACACTTAAAATTTCTTAGTGCTGAAGTTTTCAAAAATAACATACCTAATTTAAATAACCAAATGTACTCCCTCCTGGCCTTACAATCTGCTTCCCTTACAAATTGATATGACAACATGAATGGTTCCTGTAGTGTGACATCAGATGGCATGCTGCAGTAACCAATCAGATTGTCATATAGTTGTCATTCTGTTTATCATCCTTCATTTGTTTGGGGGGGTGGGGATCCTGCACTTGCCACAATAAAAAGGCTGCCTCCTGCACTTCTCTTTCTGTCCTTCATTTTTATGGATTACATTTCTTTTGGAAAGTTATCAGAGCAATGTCATTATTGTCATTTCAGTGGACAGTCATCTGGGGTGGTGGTGTAGTGCCATTATTGTCATCTCAGTGGACAGTCATCTGGAGTGGTGGTGTAGTGTCATTATTGTCATCTCAGTGGACAGTCATCTGGGGTGGTGGTGTAGTGCCATTATTGTTATTTCAGTGGACAGTCATCTGGAGTGGTGGTGTAGTGCCATTATTGTTATTTCAGTGGACAATCATCTGGGGTGGTGGTGTAGTGCCATTATTGTCATCTCAGTGGACAGTCATCTGGAGTGGTGGTGTAGTGTCATTATTGTCATCTCAGTGGACAGTCATCTGGGGTGGTGGTGTAGTGACATTATTGTCATCTCAGTGGACAGTCATCTGGGGTGGTGGTGTAGTGCCATTATTGTTATTTCAGTGGACAGTCGTCTGGAGTGGTGGTGTAGTGCCATTATTGTTATTTCAGTGGACAGTCGTCTGGAGTGGTGGTGTAGTGCCATTATTGTCATCTCAGTGGACAGTCATCTGGGGTGGTGGTGTAGTGCCATTATTGTTATTTCAGTGGACAGTCGTCTGGAGTGGTGATGTAGTGCCATTATTGTTATTTCAGTGGACAGTCATCTGGGGTGGTGGTGTAGTGCCATTATTGTCATCTCAGTGAACAGTCATCTGGAGTGGTGGTGTAGTGCCATTATTGTTATTTCAGTGGACAGTCGTCTGGAGTGGTGGTGTAGTGCCATTATTGTTATTTCAGTGGACAGTCATCTGGAGTGGTGGTGTAGTGACATTATTATCTGTTTGTAGAAAATTTATTTTGATGTCCAAAGCACTACACAGTCAGTACCTTCCACAAAACAAAGACTCAGAATCAGGGACAAATTTTAAAATTTTAAATATCTCTGTTATAAACTCTGAAAGTTGTTGAAAGAATAGGTTTTCCATTACCATGTATTTTCTGAAAGATGTGAAGTTTTTAGTGCAACACTTGTTTCCATATCAGGACTGCAGAAGTCTAGTATGGAAATTAATTCTGATACTTATTTTGTGGAGTGGGTTGTTATAGACGTGTGACCTGCTGCAGCCCCGACATTTGCCTAAGTGATTCACTTTCTGTTTTATGCTGGGGGAGCATAGGCCTAAAATCAGGGACAAATTTCAAATAGTGTTCTTACAAATTTAAAAACTTGCTAGAAGAATAGGCTTTTGAAGTCTGAAACTGAAATGTATGTTACTGTTTACAAGTTTTAAATTTTACTCTAATAAACAGGCTGTGGCCTTAGGGGCTGAGTGATTCTGATGGCCTGATTTCATGGTGGAACTATCTGACTTTGTTGTTCTGCTTGTAAACGTTACTTGGATGTGGTACATACATTAGGCCTTGCCATTTCTTATGGTAATATACAATATCTAATTTTTGTGACTTATATACAGTGTTTTCCATATTATTGTTATTGGGCCTGTTTTTGCTTCCAGAAGCATTTACTGTACGTACTGGCCACTCCATTAGGCTTAAAGTCAGTGTTGTTAAATCGTCCACAAGTGTTGAGCACAGGCCTTTTAGATAAGCTTCAAGCATACATTTACTGTATGTCAAAGTTTGGTGAAAGAATATACCAGTCATTTCCTTAGGATTACAATCAGTGTTGTTAGACTATAGAGCTTGCATCCGCATACTGTTAGCAAAGTGCATGGTCTTATCTGAGTAATATTGACACAATCTCCAATTATTTTGACCACTGTCCACCAATGATTTTGTTGCTTTGTCCTGACATTTTAACTCTTGTCCAACAATTATTGGTATCTTTTGTCTACATGTGTTGAACACAGATCTTTTAGCTATGCTTCCAGCATACATTTATTGTATACCAAAGTTTGCTAAGAAAATGTACTGCTCACCCCTTAAGATTACAGTCAGTCAGTGTTGTTAAGACTGTAGAGCTTGATTCCTGTACTGTTAGCAAAGTGCATGATCTTACTATGAGTAATATTAATAAAATGTCCATGTGTTTTGGCCACCAGTGATGCTGCTGCATCATGCAGGTGTTTTGATTGCTGTCCAACAATTATTGGGATCTTTTGTTTACACATGTTGAGCACAGGCCTTTTAGATATGCTTCCAGCATACACTTGCTGTATGTTAAGGTTTGCTAAGAGAATGGTCTGGTCACTCCTTTAAGCTTACAGTCAGTGTTGTTCATTGGTTCATAGGAGATTACTAGGTTAATGGCTCAAGAGCCTTTCCAAGCCTAGCTAATATAAACTGATTATACCAAGTATGTGGCCCCTACAGGCACTCAAGTTTTTACAAATTTTACAGATTGCCCTATCTGTAATGGACATGGATGCCACCTCAGATGTGAATTTATTATTCCCCATACATAGATCCAGATTGGTCTTAAAGAGGGCGAGGTAAGGACTCTGTTTTATGTGAATTGGAAGCCTATTCCAAAGAATCAACAGTCTGTGGGACACATATCTGTCTGTCCAGCAAGTCCTGTTTGACACACTGGCAAAGTTTAGATCCCTGGAATGGGTGACCCTTATACTGTTTGTCTTGCGGATATGTAGCAGCTTCATCAAGGCTAGATTTGTGAGTGCCTTGTAGGTCAGGCAGAGGTCACCCCCTTAATAGTCAATGAGAGAGAGAATAAAGTGAAGGGCTTTCAATCTGTCTGCATAGGACATGTTTTTAATGCCCTGTATTTTCTTAGTGAGGAACCTCTGAGGTCACTTCAGCTGTTATAGCTGCCTAATCAAGTACATTCTGAATGGTACATTGTACATGATTATCGGTCTAATGAGGGCTCAGTACAGTGGGACTATAATCTTCCTGGATCCCTGAGCTGCATGCCTGGCTTGCTCAAAATAAAACTGACATCCTCGTTGCCACAGAAACATGGCTATAACCCTGTATTCAGGACTGAGAGGTTCTCCCTCCAAATTTTTAACATAATTAGGTCAGATAGACTAAAGAAAAAAGGAGGTGGTGTAGCCATTATTTACCCCCAACACTCTCAATATATCTCATTTTAAAGACCACATCCCTCAATTCCAAAATGCTGAGATTCTTATCCACTTTCTGGACATCAACTATTCTGAAAAACTCTGCAAAATTGTCTTATACATCCCAGCTGGTAATAACATTCCTGTCCTGGATGATATCCTATCATGGAATTCTTGTACCATAAAAAATGAAACTATAATCCTTAGTGACATGAATATTTATTAGGCCTCTCTCTCCTCTAAACAATCATCATCTAGCATTAACTTATTTCACTTCGCCCAACTTATTACCACCCCTACTAGGTATAATAACAGAGCCAACACTGGATCCATTTTTAACTGGATTCTAGTTTCAGATCCATCTAAGTTCTCGATTTCAGGCACCATGCCCAACTCATTCAGTAAACATCTTCCTGCATGTACAATTCAAGGTTGTACATCCTTACCAAAAAATCATATCTTCAGACTAGTTCAAAATCTAGTATTTTGGAGCATTGCTTTTATCGTTTAGTTAAGTAAATAGAAATGCGACTTGCTCCATTAGTAGTAGTGTGGTACGGCTTATATTTCAGATGTGTGGAGAGGTTTTTGTAGCAAGCTTAATCAGTACAGACGGGCATATTCTCCGGGTGCTCCCTCCCTGACACTAGGGTATTAAGAATATCTCCAGCCAAATCCAGAAGACACCCAGACATTTTGCCTGCCAGGCTTCATAAAAAACTACTACTGTGAGGACTTTCCCACAAAAGACTTTGAATTACGCCGCTCCGATTGCTCCCTCCCTGCCACTAGGGTGTTAAGAATATCTCCAACCAAATCCAGAAGACACCCAGACATTTTGCCTGCCAGCCGGGCTTCATAAAAAAGAACTACCACTGTGAGGACTTTCCCACAAAAGACTTTGAATGTATGTAGCCTACAACTAATAACTTGTGAATTCATTATCAATACCCATATGTACTAGCTGCCTTTCCGTGTGTGTGTTTTTCAGCAGCCTACTGCAAACCCCTTGCCTCTCTCCCCCCTCCGGTACAACTTAAACCTAGAATACAATACTAGAGAGAGGGATTACTTATCTCTGCTTTGCACTATCCTGTTGCCACTAGGTGGCAGCATTTTACTAGGTAAAGGTAGGAAAAACGTCTCTCCAGGCTTTGTTACCCTTTTTTAACTAAAAGCTGGTAGATATCTATATCTCTTACTCCCCTTTTCTGTAGCTCCTAAAAAACACTAAACATTGCTTTCCCTTATAGTTTGAGTTCAACTTACCTTCTTGCCCAGATCTTGTCTTGCAGTTACTGATACTTTCCTGCTGTAATCAGTTCTCTTGCACCCTCCCCCTTCCCAAATATCTTTCCCACCTCCATCCCAGGTATCCTTTCCCTTCCATTTTCCACCCCCCTAGCCTTCCCAGAACTCTTCTACCTATCCCCTCCCCTTTAACAGGGTTTCCCCCTTGGAAAGCTTACAAGAAGCCAACGTGGTATATGGCACCATTTTTAAATTTAGCTACAGGGCGTCCTCTCTCCCCTTGTATCGGGCCTGCGGTTGGGCTGCCAGACTCACCACTGGTCGGTAATTGCCAATGTCTGAATGTAGCATTAGCCTGTAGTGCTTTAAAAGCACAGAACTAAACTGTCAAAAACTGTGTGTAACTGTGTGTTACTGTTGGTGTACAGTCTGATTCTACTTTTGCTGATTTTGGTTTGCTAGATATTAAACGATCTAGTGCTGACAGTTACAGCATACTTGCATGCTTACACAGTATAAACCTCTATACCTCCTCTGCCGCTGTACATAAGGTCCGTGTATACTGTAGTGGGTTTTTTCTTGGAGCTAGCAAGGACCGTGTAAGCTGTAGTGCATTTTTCTTTTCATGTAACTTATCCAGCTGTTAGGCGATCAGCAAAAGGATGCCAACAAGGGCAGTTGTAGCAGCTTCCTGTTGGAACTAGTGAGGTCTGTTAGTGCTGTAAGGGATTTTGTCACTTAAACTAGGTAATTTTAATTTAACCTAGCCTGCTGATAAAGTATCAGCAAAAGAAAGCCATCAAGGGCATTTGTATCAGATTCTTATTGGGACTAGTGAGTTCCGTTAGTGCTGAAGGGGATTTTATTACTTAAACTTGGTAATTCTTAATGTAATCTACCCTGCTGATAAGGTATCAGCAAAAGAATGCCAACAAGGGCACTAGTAGCAGCTTCCTCTTGGGGCCAGTATGGCCCGTTTGTGCTGTAGGATATGTTGTGCTTAAAGTAAGGAACTTTAGGTTTACCTAAACTACAGTTAGGCGATCAGCAAAAGGATGCCAACAAGGGCGTCTGTAATCAGCCTCTTCTTGGGACTAGTGAGGTCCGTTTGAGCTGTAGGGGATTCCCTTTTTACTTAAACTTGGTAACTATAATTTAACCTAGCCGGCTGATAAAGTATCAGCAAATGAACGCCAACAAGGGCTTTTGTACCAGCTTCTTATTGGGACTAGTGAGTTCCATTAGTGCTGTAGGGGATATATTTTTTTCCTAACGTTGCTAATTATAATTTAACCTAGCCAGCAGATAAGTATCAGTAAAAGAACGCCAACAAGGGCATTTGTACCAGCTTTTTATTGGGACAAGTTAGTTCTGTTAGTGCTGTAGAGTACTTTTTTTGTTACTTAAACTTGGTACTTTGTAACGTAATCTAGCCTGCTGATAAGGTGTCTGCAAGGAACGCCAACAAGGGCATTAGTACCAGCTTCTTATTGGGACCAGTGAGGTCCATTTGTGCTGTAGGGTATACTTTAATTAAATGTGATACCTTTACTTTAATGGAGCCTGCTATTAAGCGATCAGCAGAAGGGCGCCAAAAAGGGCGTTTGTACCAGCTTATTCTTGGGGCTAGTGAGGTCCATTTCTTTATGCTGTAGGATATTCTTAATTAAATTTGGTAATTTTAGATTAAGTTAGCTAGTGAGGTCCATTTTTCTTTGTGCTGCAGGGTATTCTTAATTAAGCTTGGCAATTTTAAATGAACTTATCCTGTTGTTAAAGTAGCAGCAAAGGGACGCCAACAAGGGCGTGTGGAGACTATAGTTTTCCCTAATGGCATCATATTCAATGTTGTTATAGCTACCTATGCTTGTCTAAGTGCAAAAGGGCTATTATCATGCTTATTGTATAGTGTTCTCACTACATATTAGGAGTTAGATGTACCATATGGGCAGAACAAGGGTTTATATTAAATATCACTGCTTTTGTTAGACTTGCATAGCCAAATGAGCAGTATTGTATTTCACACTACAAAATAACTGTTTTTGCCTTGTATAGCTGATATTTTTCCATCAAGCCAGTGTCCACACCCATACAGTAATTGTATACTTGCACTGTTTTTGGTTACTGTCATATATTGCAAAAGCACTGTATTTTAGATATACCAATGCAAATAATGCTCTGCTGTCTGTGTTTATTAGTGATTAATTTTCTGCCTAATGGAATCAAGCCCTTTCTCCCTAAACAGTCTAGGGCACTGTAATATGCTTGATCTGTGGTGTATATGTAGATTGTATTGAGCTTATACTGTCTACCTTGCTTTGCTCACTTGGGCTTAGCCTGCTGCTTTACTACAGCTCCCTTTCTAAACTTACCTATCCTCGACATTCTACCTCTATCTACACCTATCCCTTCCTGAACTCCACCTACTTTCTCCCTATCGCTCCACCTTTTCCCTGTATCAGTTCTATTTGCCAAGCTCACTTGTCTATCTCTCTCTCTCTTGCAGTACACCACTCCGGGTGCTCCCTTCCTGCCACTAGGATATTAAGAATATCTCCAACCAAATCCAGAAGACACCCAGACATTTTGCCTGCCAGACGGGCTTCATAATAAAGAACTACTACTGTGAGGACTTTCCCACAAAAGACTTTGAATGTATGTAACCTACAAATAATAACTTGTGAATTAATTATCAGTGCCCATATGTACTAGCTGCCCTTCTGTGTGTGTGTTTTTCAGCAGCCTACCGCAGACTCCTTGCCTCTCTCCCCCCTCCAGTATGACTTAACCCTAGAATACAGTACTAGATAGAAGGATTACTTATCTCTGCTTTGCACTATCCTTTTACCACTAGTTGGCAGCATTTTACCAGGTAAAGGTAGGAAAAACGTCTGTCTCCAGGATTTGTTCCCCTTTTTTAACCAAAAGCTGGTAGATATCTATATGTCTTACTCCCCATTTCCATAGCTCCTACAAAACACTAAACATTACTTTCCCTTACAGTTTGAGTTCAGCCTACCTTCTTGCCCAGATCTTGTCTTGCAGTTACTGATACTTTCCTGCTGTATTCAGTTCTCTTGCTCTAGCCACTCCGCTCCTCTACCCTACCCCCATTCCCACCCACCCCTGACATAATTTCCTTTATACTAAACCCTTCCTCACCATACCCCTCCAAGCCCCACCCAACCATCCCTGCCCCTCCCACCCTCTCACCACCCTCCTCCAACTCCACCCTTCTCCTCCTACTTTACTCTCTACTCAATATACTACATCCCCTACCCCTCTCCTTCACCCTGTCTTGCCTCTAACATCTACCTCTAACAACTACTCCTTCTTGTATATCCCTCTTCTCACACTAGTACCTCACACCTAATCTACAACCCACTATTCTATTCCACTGCCTTCTTCTGACACTACTAGCTACATCCACTCTTACAATTTTATACAACCTCACCTCCTATTCCTTTCCTCTTGAACCTTTCTCTCACTGACCCATTTCTACTTGCCCACCCACCTTCATGCAACTACCTCACTCATTCCTATACTCAGTGCCCTGCACTGGTTGCATTACCTTAACTCCACACATTAAAAATAGTTCAAGCAAAAAAATTCACAATAAAGGAAAACCCAAGTGCCTCATACTCTTTGTTCCCAAACCTCACAGAATTCCTTCTCTCCTCTCTCTTTTGCTGTAATTTGACATACATCCCAACCCTGGCCCAGCTCAACCTGCTTCCTCAGTTTCTACCCTCAAACATGCCACCACCCCTAACCATAATATCCCACCAAAACACATATCCTTTTACTCTATCAACCTGAGAAGCATAGTAAATAAAATTACTGACTTACATTCCTGGATCTCACACCACGCTCCAGATATAATAACCCTTAGTGAGACTTGGTTAAAACCTCACATCCCTGATAGGGACATACTCCCTCCTGGTTATAACATCCTTCGACTAGACAGAAAAAAAAAGAAAAGGAGGTGGTGTTGCAATCCTGTACAGAGATAACCTCACACTTACTCCGATACCTTCCCCCTACCCCCAATTCCCTACTGAACTCCTTCTGGCCAACTTCAAAATAAACCCCCACAACTCTCTATACATAGTTGCCCTCTACATCCCACCCAGTGACAACCTGACTGTACTTGAAAATTTACTTTCCACACTCGCATCAGACCTCCACAATGAGGCTATTGTAATGGGAGATGTCAATATCAACTGGTCCACACTCACAACCTTATCCCCCACTACCTCCATAAACCCACATGTTTTTTTCCAATTAGTCACAACTCCAGCCTACACCACCAAATCCACCACCCACTCCTCCATACTTGATTGGATCGTTGTATCCCATCCTCACAAATATCACTTCCTGGAAACCCTTCCCAATACCCTTAGCGATCACTCTCCTATCAAAGTCCTCCACTTTACCTAACACACACACACAAACCCCACATATTTAAAACCTGCTATAAGGTAAAACACTTTGACCTAAACATACTCAACTATCAGCTCTCCCTTATTGACTGGACCTTTCTCAAACATTTACCTCTTGAGGAAGCAATCATGGTATTTAACAACACATTCCACAGCATTTTAAACTCCCTGGCACCCTTACGTAATATCAGGATTAAATCCACTGTGTCTCCTTGGCTTACTCCCTCCACTCTTTCACTAATGGCACAGAGAGACACTTAATGGAAACTGTGGATCAAAACCAAACTGCCCAATCACCTACAACAATACAGACAACTTTGTAACCAGGCTAAGAAATCTAACAAAGATGACAAAAAAAAAATATTATACTAACCCTCCTAAATCACACCTTTACAACCCCAAAAAATTCTGCCATACTATAAACAATATCGTACATCCAGGAAACCCATCCACCCCCCACCCAAACCCCACACTTACTCCTCTCCAGACTGCTACTAACTTCAGCAATTACTTCATTGAGTCCATTAGCAAACTTATGAACCACTCCAACACCACCCCACCTGCCTCCCCCCTAATCACCCTAACCCCTCACCGACTTTCACCCTACAAATAATATCTACCTCTTAAATAAAATCACTGCTCCTTAAGCTCAAACTTTGCTCTCCCTCCACAGATGGTCTTCCACCACTTTTTCTAAAACTAGCTGCTAACTCCATAGCCCTACCCATCACTATCCTCATAAACAGATCTATTACTGAAGCTACAGTCCCTGTCATCTGGAAAAAGTTTTACACTATACCTATCCACAAGGGTGGTAACTCCACTGAATTTACTAACTACAGGCCTATCGCAATACTATCTTCCCTGTCCAGGATCCTGAAAAAATGTGTGCACAAACAAATTCTCCAGCACCTCACCCAAGACAGCTTAAATACCCCCACCCAACACGGTTTCCGTCCTGGCCACAGCACTTCTACAGCTCTCATCTCTTTCATAAATATTATTGCTCAAGCTAGGGAGCAAAATAAACTTGCATCATGTGTCTTTCTTGAACTATCAAAAGCATTTGATACTGTCCATCACCCATTACTCTTAGAGAAACTCTCCCACCTAAACCTATCCCCTGCCACTATCTCCTGGTTCGCAAGTTATCTTAGTAACTGCTCCCAGTCTGTCAAATGGGATTCAGCTATCTCCCCAGAACTTCCAGTACTGATGGGAGTTCCCCAAGGATCAGTCCTAGGACCACTGCTTTTCAACATTTTCACCAATCAGCTGTCTAGCTCTACTCCCCATCAACCCTAATGCAATATGCTGATGACTCCACAGTCATCACTATTGCAGACACACTTCCCTTACTCCAGTCTAAATCTCAGGAATCCTTCTTGTCTGTCGAGACCTGGCTCAACCAAAACCATCTAATCCTAAACCCAAAAAAGACTAAACTCCTTTTCTTTCTTCCAAAAACAATGACCCAACTGAAACGAGACTTCTCCATCTCCTCTCATAACCCACCCATTATGGTGGATAAGAACACTAAACTACTTGGGGTCATCATTGACAACCAACTAAAATTTGACCAGCATGTACTTAACAACATCAAGAAAACCCACCAAAAGCTCGGCCTTCTTTACAGAAACAAAACCTTTCTCTCCCATCAAGCTAAAATTGCTCTGTCACATGCCTACCTTCTTCCAACCCTTCTCTATGGCTCTCAGATTCTCACCAACCTGCAGACCTCTCTTATGACCAAACTAGAATCCACCTTTAACAAAGTAGCAACATTTGCCACTGAACTTCCCTACTCCTCTCACCACTGTCTTACTTTGCAAAAACTGAAATGGTTAGAGCTCCCTCACAACTGTACTCTCTCCCAGCTCCAAATAATCCATTCCGTTCTATAGCAGCCCACATTCTGCCCTGCAATATCACCCATCATCTCATCCTACACCCCAACTAGGTCACTCCGGAGCTCTGACCATAACCAAACCCAGACTCAACATAGGCAAAAACCTGTACAGCTATTACCCCGCCAAACGCTGGAATGCACTCCCTCTGGACATACGTAACACTACATCCAAACTTCTATTAAAAAAGACTGTAAGAAATCACCTTAGCTTAAATAAACTCTGCCTCTGTTCTCAGCCCGCCGAGTAACTCACCAAATCCGCAACCCACTCCAGCCCAATCTCTCAGTTCTCTTTCTCCTACTAGTACGTAACACTACCACCTTCCAAACTCACCCTCCCTTCTTCCCCACTAAACCCTTTTCCTCCAAACTCACCCTCCCTTCTTCCCCATTAAACCCTTTCCCTAGTCCTACCCCAAATGGTCCTTTACTATATCTATCTCCTCACCAGTAGACTGTCCCTACTCCTACCCCTAACTGTCCTTTACAATATCTATCTCCTCACTAGTAGAATGTCCCTACTCCTACCCCTAACTGTCCTTTACTATATCTATCTCCTCACCAGTAGAATGTCCCTACTCCTAGCCCTAACTGTCCTTTACTATATCTATCTCTTCACCAGTAGAATGTCCCTACTCCTACCCCTAACTGTCCTTTACTATATCTATCTCCTCACCAGTAGAATGTCCCTACTCCTACCCCTAACTGTCCTTTACTATATCTATCTCCTCACCAGTAGAATGTCCCTACTCCTACCCCTAACTGTCCTTTACTATATCTATCTCCTCACCAGTAGACTGTCCCTACTCCTGCCCCTAACTGTCCTTTACTATATCTATCTCTTCACCAGTAGAATGTCCCTACTCCTAGCCTAACTGTCCTTTACTAGATCTATCTCCTCACCAGTAGAATGTCCCTACTCCTAGCCCTAACTGTCCTTTACTATATCTATCTCCTCACCAGTAGAATGTCCCTACTCCTACCCCTAACTGTCCTTTACTAGATCTATCTCCTCACCAGTAGAATGTCCCTATTCCTATCCCTAACTGTCCTTTACTATATCTATATCCTCACCAGTAGAATGTCCCCACTCCTACCCCAAACTGCCTTTTACTATATCTATCTCCTCACCAGTATAATGTCCCTACTCCTACCCCTAACTGTCCTTTACTATATCTATCTCCTCACCAGTAGAATGTCCCTACTCCTACCCCTAACTGTCCTTTACTATATCTATCTCCTCACCAGTAGAATGTCCCTACTCCTACCCCTAACTGTCCTTTACTATATCTATCTCCTCACCAGTAGAATGTCCCTACTCCTACCCCTAACTGTCCTTTACTATATCTATCTCCTCACCAGTAGAATGTCCCTACTCCTACCCCTAACTGTCCTTTACTATATCTATCTCCTCACCAGTAGAATGTCCCTACTCCTACCCCTAACTGTCCTTTACTATATCTATCTCCTCACCAGTAGAATGTCCCTACTCCTACCCCTAACTGTCCTTACTATATCTATCTCCTCACCAGTAGAATGTCCCTACTCCTACCCCTAACTGTCCTTTACTATATCTATCTCCTCACCAGTAGAATGTCCCTACTCCTACCCCTAACTGTCCTTTACTATATCTATCTCCTCACCAGTAGAATGTCCCTACTCCTACCCCTAACTGTCCTTTACTATATCTATCTCCTCACCAGTAGAATGTCCCTACTCCTACCCCTAACTGTCCTTTACTATATCTATCTCCTCACCAGTAGAATGTCCCTACTCCTACCCCTAACTGTCCTTTCTATATCTATCTCCTCACCAGTAGAATGTCCCTACTCCTACCCCTAACTGTCCTTTACTATATCTATCTCCTCACCAGTAGAATGTCCCTACTCCTACCCCTAACTGTCCTTTACTATATCTATCTCCTCACCAGTAGAATGTCCCTACTCCTACCCCTAACTGTCCTTTACTATATCTATCTCCTCACCAGTAGAATGTCCCTACTCCTACCCCTAACTGTCCTTTACTATATCTATCTCCTCACCAGTAGAATGTCCCTACTCCTACCCCTAACTGTCCTTTTACTATATCTATCTCCTCACCAGTAGAATGTCCCTACTCCTACCCCTAACTGTCCTTTACTATATCTATCTCCTCACCAGTAGAATGTCCCTACTCCTACCCCTAACTGTCCTTTACTATATCTATCTCCTCACCAGTAGAATGTCCCTACTCCTACCCCTAACTGTCCTTTACTATATCTATCTCCTCACCAGTAGAATGTCCCTACTCCTACCCCTAACTGTCCTTTACTATATCTATCTCCTCACCAGTAGAATGTCCCTACTCCTACCCCTAACTGTCCTTTACTATATCTATCTCCTCACCAGTAGAATGTCCCTACTCCTACCCCTAACTGTCCTTTACTATATCTATCTCCTCACCAGTAGAATGTCCCTACTCCTACCCCTAACTGTCCTTTACTATATCTATCTCCTCACCAGTAGAATGTCCCTACTCCTACCCCTAACTGTCCTTTACTATATCTATCTCCTCACCAGTAGAATGTCCCTACTCCTACCCCTAACTGTCCTTTACTATATCTATCTCCTCACCAGTAGAATGTCCCTACTCCTACCCCTAACTGTCCTTTACTATATCTATCTCCTCACCAGTAGAATGTCCCTACTCCTACCCCTAACTGTCCTTTACTATATCTATCTCCTCACCAGTAGAATGTCCCTACTCCTACCCCTAACTGTCCTTTACTATATCTATCTCCTCACCAGTAGAATGTCCCTACTCCTACCCCTAACTGTCCTTTACTATATCTATCTCCTCACCAGTAGAATGTCCCTACTCCTACCCCTAACTGTCCTTTACTATATCTATCTCCTCACCAGTAGAATGTCCCTACTCCTACCCCTAACTGTCCTTTACTATATCTATCTCCTCACCAGTAGAATGTCCCTACTCCTACCCCTAACTGTCCTTCCTATATCATTCTCCTCACCAGTAGAATGTCCCTACTCCTACCCCTAACTGTCCTTTACTATATCTATCTCCTCACCAGTAGAATGTCCCTACTCCTACCCCTAACTGTCCTTTACTATATCTATCTCCTCACCAGTAGAATGTCCCTACTCCTACCCCTAACTGTCCTTTACTATATCTATCTCCTCACCAGTAGAATGTCCCTACTCCTACCCCTAACTGTCCTTTACTATATCTATCTCCTCACCAGTAGAATGTCCCTACTCCTACCCCTAACTGTCCTTTACTATATCTATCTCCTCACCAGTAGAATGTCCCTACTCCTACCCCTAACTGTCCTTTACTATATCTATCTCCTCACCAGTAGAATGTCCCTACTCCTACCCCTAACTGTCCTTTACTATATCTATCTCCTCACCAGTAGAATGTCCCTACTCCTACCCCTAACTGTCCTTTACTATATCTATCTCCTCACCAGTAGAATGTCCCTACTCCTACCCCTAACTGTCCTTTACTATATCTATCTCCTCACCAGTAGAATGTCCCTACTCCTACCCCTAACTGTCTACTCACCAGTAGAATGTCCCTAACTGTCCTTTACTATATCTATCTCCTCACCAGTAGAATGTCCCTACTCCTACCCCTAACTGTCCTTTACTATATCTATCTCCTCACCAGTAGAATGTCCCTACTCCTACCCCTAACTGTCCATTACTATATCTGTCTCCTCACCAGTAGAATGTCCCTATTCCTACCCCTAACTGTCCTTTACTATATCTATCTCCTCACCAGTAGAATGTCCCTACTCCTACCCCTAACTGTCCTTTACTATATCTATCTCCTCACCAGTAGAATGTCCCTACTCCTACCCCTAACTGTCCTTTACTATATCTATCTCCTCACCAGTAGAATGTCCCTACTCCTACCCCAAACTGTTCTTTACTATATCTATCTCCTCACCAGTAGAATGTCCCTACTCCTACCCCTAACTGTCCTTTACTATGTCTATCTCCTCACCAGTAGAATGTCCCTGCTCCTACCCCTAACTGTCCTTTACTATATCTATCTCCTCACCAGTAGAATGTCCGTACTTCTACCCCAAACTGTCCTTTACTATATTTATCTCCTCACCAGTAGAATGTCCCTACTCCTACCCCAAACTGTCCTTTACTATTATCTATCTCCTCACCAGTAGAATGTCCCTACTCCTACCCCTAACTGTCCTTTACTAGATCTATCTCCTCACCAGTAGAGTGCTCAATGCATTTTTATCTCTCCTTCACTTCTACCCAATCACTCCTTACTAGCTTCCTGTCTCTCTACTTTAAATTATAGGTTCATAGGTTAGTACTAGGTAACTGCCCTTGCAAGCCATTTTTTAAGCCTAGCCAATTATCTCTTGTGAGACTCAAACCCTGCACCTCGTGTGTGTAGGACAGACAACTTAACCATTTGGCCACCCTTCAATTGAAATTCAATCTCTCCTGGACTACCTGTCTTATATACATAGCTAGCCAACAATTTATATAATCTGTAATCCAGTATAATCATTGTATACTTGTTTTACATTGTTAGGTATTTTTTTGTGTATCAGCAAATGTTTTTATTCTTGTAACTTCCATATATTTTGCAACTCTGGAGCTTTTCTCCCCGGGTCTCCACTGAAAAAGGGCCTCGGCCCAGATGGACCAACCCAGTCAACAAATGTCAAATAAATAATAAATAAATAAAATGTAATAACATCCTGGGGAATATTAACTGGAGTATCCTCAAATATCTTCCTTTAGATGACGCACTGCTTTACTTTAACAATAATTTTCTATCACTCGTAAATAGACTAGCCCCTTGTAGAACCAAACAAATTAAAACTAATCATGGCCCCTGGCTAACAAAAGCTACTAAAGAGACTGTGACTAACAGGGATAAAGCATGGAAACTCTGGCTTAAATCCAAGAATACTCATGACCTCATGCATTATAAACTGCTCTGCAACCAAGCTAAAAAAAATTGTCTCTAAAGATAAACAGGACTATTTCTGGAACCAGCAAATAAATAGGAAAAATAACCCTAAACAATTCTGGTCCTCTATCAAGAATCTCTTGTACCCCAGCACTAAACCTAACACTTGTCCATATCCTAACAAAACTCCTGAATAAATTGCAAGCATTCTCAGTTCCTTCTTCATAGACACCATTGCCAATATCACCGCTACTTTTTCCCTCCACCCCAGTCAATCTATTTCTGCATCCCTCCCTTCCCCTAACATAGTTCTCCTCAGTGCGCTGCCATCATTCCTAATAATTCACCCATGTCTCTCTAACTACCTTCATTTCCCCTACTCATAGTTTACAACAGACTTCTCTCTCCCATTCTCACCTCTTTCATCAAAAAACTTCTCATGAAACTAAAGCCATGCTCTACCTCTGCTGACAAAATTCAAAAAAAAAAATTTTCTAAACCTTGCTGCAGACTCAGTCACCTATCCTATTAGCATTCTGATAAACAGATCTATTCAAGAATCTCACATCCCTACCCTCTGGAAAAAAACATCATCCTGCCACTTCACAAAGGTGGCCTCTCTACCGCCATCTCTAATTTTCAACCCATAGCCATTCTTTCCCCCATCTCCAAAATTCTAGAAAAATGTCAAAAACAACTCCTTGACTTCCTTCTATTTGTCTGTCTTTCTTTCGGCTTTTCCCGGTTAGGGGTCGCCACAGCAGAACTCCGGTCTGCTAATGATTGGCAGTAGATTTTTACATGCTGGCTTGCCGGGCCTAACGCACAACCTTCAACGAAGGAACACCCATTCACGCATGTCGACACACAGAAGACGCTCTAACTGAGAATCGAACGTGCAACGTCTAACTGTGAGGTGACAATGCTACCGCAGCACCACCACCGCAGACTTCCTTCTAAAATACAATATTCTCTCTCCTACTCAGCATGGTTTCTGTCCAGGACATAGCACATCTACTGCACTAATTCCCTTCTTAGACATAGTTAATAAGGCCCGTGACTCATGGAACATTGGTTCATAGGTTGGTACTAGGCTATCAGCCCTAGGGCCTATACAAGCCTAGCCATAACAATTCCTTGGCTATTTCTTCCCACACTATTTACTTCTCTGGACCCCTGTCTAGCAGGGTGACTGACATGATCCCTGGGGTGAATTTCCTTTCTCCCATCCAGTCATCAAGGTTCCTTTTGAAGGGGGCCAAAGAGGTGCTCTGCTTGACATGTATGGGCAGTTTATTCCAGAGTCTGGGGAGTCTCTGGGTCAAGAACCTATCCTTCCAGTATGTTTTGTTTATTGTGATGACAAGGTTTAGATCCCGTGGAGAGTGTGGCTCTGAGGGATTGGGATTTCTTTAAGTGTAGCATGTCCAACAGCTCTGGGTTTGACATGGCCTTGTATGTTAAGCAGAGATCGCCTCAGAGTAGACGATATGCGACAGAGTATAGCTAGAGTTTTTTAAGGTGGACAGCATAGGGCATCTGCTTTAGGCCTGTGATTCTTTTAATGAGGTATTTCTGCTGCCTTTCCAGTTGTTGCAGATGTCTTGAGAGGTACATACCAAATGGGGCATTGTATTCTATAATAAGTCTAATGAGGGATGAGTACAGTGAGACAATGACCTCCTTTTTTCTGGATGAAAAGACCTTAGTGATGAGTTGTGTCACATAGAAGGATTTCCTGACTGTTGTGGTGATGTGGTTATTGAAGGTGACACCACTGCACTCACTTGAGACACTCCTTAAAATGGAGAACATTGACATCTGAGCAGTGACAGAGACCTGGTTCAAAGCATCAGAGAGCACCCCTGCATTACCAGGCTATAATTCATACCACACCTTTTGGCCACCAAACCCGGACAGAAACACTAAAGGTGTAGGCGTGTCCATATTCATTAAGGATATCCACACCTCCAAGCTAGTTGCTCAGCATAATGCATCTGAGATTATCCAAGCTCACTTAACTCTGGGCAAAACCGCAATCCAGATTGTAGCTTGCTGCAGATCCCCCACCATGCCCCAGGATTCCCACTCCTCTTTTCTTGATATACTGGAAAATATTAAGGTACAACACAACACTCTAATAATGGGTGATTTCAACTACCCTACCATTAACTGGGAAAACTATTCATGTACCAACTCTTTTGCTCAACGTTTTCTGGAAATCATGAATTCCAACGCCTTGGATCAACTTATCCACACCCCCACCAGGAGCAGCAATATCCTAGACCTGGTCATCACCAACATGGGTGACCGGTGTCCCACACCAGAGGTCAGCTCCTTGTTGGTCAGATCCGACTACAAGCTAATCACCCTAGACATTCACATCCCGCTCCCACCCCCCATTAGGAAAACAACCGTAAAAAATTTATCCAAAGCCAACTTCACGCTTCTTAAGACAGAAGTGGCAAACTTCACGACACCCATGCAGATGGACAATAGAGGTACGACTGCTGAATCCTACACAAATGCACTTTATAAGCACTTAGACGAGTGCATGGATTGTGCTATCCCTAATGGAATCAAGATGCTATCCTCCAAAAAAAGGAAGCCAATCTGGTGGTCTTCTGCCATAAACAAACTCTACAACAGAAGAAAGAAACTGTTGCAAAAAAGAGTAAAATCCCACGATTGGAGGAACTCCCTGGTCAGCCTCAGTAAGAAGCTGAGATCCCTCATAAAATCCTCTAAAGCTAGTTATGAAAACAAAATTGCCACTGATTCTAAAGACAACCACAAAGCATTCTATAGCTATGTCAAAAATCTCAATGGCAACACTCAGATCTGCTCTGAGTTACAGCACAATGACACTAAATATACAGAACCAACTGATATTGCCAACATCCTGGCAGATATGTTCAGTGCTGACTTTACTCCCCTCTCACACCCTAAAGGGCCCATCTTTATACTGGAAGAATGCAAAGTTCCTGTAATCACGGCCACACAGGTAAAAACCTCTCTCCAAAGCCAAGAACACAGCATCCATGGGACCTGACAACATCCCAGGCTGCCTTCTATATGAACTACTGAATGAACTGGCACCCCACCTAAGTACCATGTTCACCTCAGGCTTTGTGCCCAGTGAATGGCGCACCGTGACAGTTATCCCACTCCACAAAGGGGGGGGCCACAACAGACCCCGGGAACTACTGCCCCATTAGCCTGACGAGCCTCGTCTGCAAGGCCATGGAATGTATCATCATGGAACTCATAAACAAAGACATTGGAGATCTCCAAACTCTGGACCCCACACAGTTTGGGTTTGTAAAAGGTAGATCATGTCTCCTAAACCTGATAGAGTTCTTTGAAGTAGTCACCAAAGCCATAGATGAGAGTAAGGTGGTACACACAGCTTATCTAGATCTCGCCAAGCCATTCAACACCATCCCTCACTCTGGAATGATCACAAGATGGGTTGCCAACTGGCTTACTGACAGAACCCACACCGTGAAAGTAGCAGACTCCAAATCAGACTTCAGACCAGTGACAAGTGGAGTACCACAGGGTTCAGTCCTGGGTCCTCTCCTGTTTGGTATCTACTTCTCTGAAGTACAGGCTAACACAGAAGGTCTTTGGCTAACTAAATTCACCGATGACTGCAAACTAGGAGCCATAATCGGAACTCCTAACGATGTGGACATCCTACAAAAGGGCCTCACTGAGACAGATGCCTGGTGTCAAAGACATGGTCTCAAGCTCAATGCCAAAAAGTGCATTGTCATCCCCTTTGGTAGAAACTCTGTACCCATGAACTACCACATAGGCAATAGTCTGCTTAACACTGAAAGTTTGATAAGAGGCCCTGGGACACAGGTGGACAGTAGTCTCTCCTTTGATAATCACATCGCCACAGTGGTCAGGAAATCCTTCTACGTGGCACACCTCATCACAAAAGGTTTCTCATCCAGAAAAAAAGAGGTCATTGTTCCCCTCTACTCATCACTCATTAGACCCATTATAGAGTACAACGCCCCTTTTGGTATGTACCTCACAAGACATCTACAACAACTGGAAAGGCCGCAAAAATACCTCACAAAGAGGATTACTAGCCTCAAACAGATGCCTTATGAAGACCGTCTCAAAAAACTCCAGCTTTACTCCGTCACATATCGTCTACTCAGAGGCGATCTCTGCCTAACATACAAAGCTATGTCAAACCCAGAGCTGTTGGACATGCTCCACTTAAAGAAATCCCAATCCCTCCGAGCTACACGCTCTAGGGACCTAAACCTTGTCACCACAATAAACAGAACATGCTGGAGGGATAGATTCCTGTCCCAGAGACTTCCCAGACTTTGGAACAGCCTACCTATCTATGTCAAACAGAGCTCCTCAATAACACTCTTCAAGAAAAATCTTGATGATTGGATGGGTAATAGGAAATTCACCCCGGAGATCACTTCTGTGGTTCTGCTTGACAGGGGCAGAGGAAAATAATTTTTTTGGGTGGCCAAAGCCAGGGTACCTTTTCGGCTAGGCTTGTATAGGCCCTAGAGCCAATAGCCTAGTACCTACCTATGAACACCAGTATCTCCTCCAAGTTTACAAACCCAAGCTACCCATAGGTCAGCTATTGTACTCACGGGGTATTGCCAAAGCATGGAACAGTTTACCTCCATCTATGTGTAGAACAATGCCCATCTACCTTTAAAAATGAACTACACAATCATCTTTTCTCCAGGTAGACATGTAACTGTTCAGTCACACACGCTGACACTACTTAACCCCCTAACTGAATCTTAGAGGATTCTCTTAACTCCTTTCATACTCTAAGCCCTAATTATTTGTATTCTGCTCTATAAGGCATTCCTTGATGTTGTTTTTTTTTTAATATTATGACTTTAAACAATCTCATGTTGTATTAATTGTGTTTACTCGATGTATGACATGTTATGGAATTTCAATTATATATTTGTATTTTGTATAATCTTTCTTGCTACCTTGAAATTCCTTTTGTTATTCTTATGTCGGTGCTTTTCTCCCCGGGCCTCCACTGAAAATGGGCTTCCTGGGCCCAGTGGACTTTCCCCTGTAAATAAATGCCAATAAATAAATAAAATACCCTTTCTTATAAGCTGTGCAACATAAATAAAATACCCTTTCTTATAAGCTGTGCAACATAGAATGACTTCCTTACCATTGTGGATACATGACGGTCAAAGTTCAGAACCCTGTCTACCTGTGTACCTAGATCCCTTACCTCTGGGTCTGCTCTTAAGGGGGTGTTGTTATTGCTGTAGTTAGCAGGGGCATTTGATTTCCCAAAGGGAATGATAATGAATTTATTCACATTCAATTTCAGGCTTTGGTTCTGACAGCAATCATTTGCCTGATTTATACCATCTTGAAGGATATCTACGTCACTGGGGGATTCAGTGATTGCCCCCAAGTGTAGTCATCTGCAAACTTTGTCATCCAGAGACCCTCCACATTGACCTTGGCATCCAAAAAGTAAATTCTGAACAGGGGTGGTCCCAGCACTGTGCCCTGTGGCACACTGCTAGTAACTGGCCTTTTGCTGGAATTTGAATCACCCACTTTGACCACGTGTCCTGTCCTTGAGCCAATTGGCTATCCATCTGGTGACATTGGAATTTTTGCTCAGTTTTGTGTTTATTTATTATACCTGAGTGGGGAATCTTGTCAAATCGAGGCAGGCAGTATGCACTGTTTTGCCCTCATCCATGGCCTTGTTGACTTTCTCAAAGAAGTCCAACAGATTTAGTAGGCATGACCTGCTCTTGACAAAGCCAGATATGATTGGATGCAATGTTAGGAGGTTTCCTATGTCTTCATTTATCAGGTCCATGATTATTCTTTCCATGGCCTTGCAAACAAGGCTAGTCAAACTTATGAGTCTGTAATTTCCCGGGTCAGTGGATGGTCCTTGCTTATGCATAGGGATGACCGTAGTTGTTCTATCTGAACAAAGCCAGTCCAGAGGCTGTGGTTAAAAAGAGTTCCTATTGGGCCTGATAGGTCCTGATTTAACTATTTAACAGGCAACCTGGTATATATATCGTTAGGTCACATAGATGCTGAGTTTTTAGCTTTACAGAGTGCTGAGGTTGCCTGTTCATTGGTGATAGCTGGTGGAGGGTATTTCTTGGGGGAGAACTTTGGGAGATGGGGAGTGTAGTTTGAGCTGAATTTATCAGCCAGCAGATTTACTATATCTGCTAGCTGAGTATAAGACATGCCCTCTATAACTAGTTCTGCACATGGTTGGGTGTTGGCCTTGAGATTGCAGACATAAAGAATGTCTTATGGTTATCCTTAGATTTGGTGGCTATTTTTACCTCAAAATCAGCTTTCAGAGACTTTACTACTTCCCTAATTCATTTGTTTATACTAATGAGAAACTTATTGCTCAGCTGTGCACGTTCCCCTCTTATTTCTTGACAGGATTTTCTTTCTTTTGTTGTGCCACTAAAGACCAAGGATCCACCATGGTGGGTTGTTTTTGCGGCTTGACCTAGGCTTATTTCAGTTCGGTACTGCCATTTCTATGCAGTTGTTTATGTGGTCATACAGGACTTTTCTGTACTCCTCTGCATAGATGTCTGTGTTTTCTTGATTTGGGGGAGCTATGCCATCACTTAGTAGGAGGTGGTTTGCCTCAGTTTTTGGGGTTTAAGGGGGGGAGGGGGTCAAATTTTACCTTAATTTCCAGGGAGACCGCTTTGTTGTCTATTCTTTCAGTGAGGACATCACACATGGGCAGGTGCATCCCTCTCCCATATTTGTGAGTACCAGATCTGGGATATTTGTTCCCCTGGTGGGAGTGCAGACCAATTGCTCCAGGATATTTGAGTTCACAAAGTCGATGAATCTTTGGGCCTTATGTCAATGGTAGTGTATGCCTCCCAGTTTATGGAGGGGTAGTTAAAATCACCCATGTGTATGGCTCTGGGCTGGATGGTGAGTGATTCGAGTAAATCTAGGTATGATGTGTGGGTATTCTGGTCGTCCATAGTAGGGGACCTCTAGCTATTGAGAATATGTTAGTTAGACATATGGACCAGCTCAAGCATTTCATATTGTTTGATCAGCCTTGAGGTGATATTATCTTTTATGTAGATAGACACACCTCTGCCTTTCACTCTTTTAAGTTCAGTGGGTAAACAGAACATATGATAGGCATTACAGCCATACACTGCCAGAGTGCTTTCCATAGCTTTAAACTTATGTCAGTAATTACACTGATGTCATCAATTTCTAGGGTGTGGAGAGCTTCTAGGGAGTGCAGGTTCTTGTTGAGGTTATTAGCATTCACCAGTAACACATTTAGCTTGTCCTGAGTAGCTTTTGCTATGTTGGAAGGTTTGTCTGTTTGGTAATGCCTAAAAAAAAAATAAAATGGGGTGGATAATGTTTTTGCCAGTATCTGAAAGCTTAGAGGTGACAGGTGGCAACCATTCCTGGCAGAGCAGTATGGTCTATCAGTCATGTCCTTCCAGGGTGACAAATGTTGGTCCCCTTTGGAATAACACCAGTAGCTAAGCCACTTGTTAAAGTTGTTCATTTTCTGTCTGTATTATGGCATCATCCTTGGAGATGATAGGATGCTGCTCAGTGCTAGGTTCGTACCTGCTGGTATTGTGGCTTTATCCTTACAGATGGTAGGATGCTGCTCAGTGCTAGGCTCGTACCTGCTGGTATTGTGGCATCATCCTTGGAGATGGTAGGATTCTGCTCAGTGCTAGACTCGTACCTGCTGGTATTGTGGCATCATCCTTGGAGTTTGTAGAATGCTGCTCAGTGCTAGGCTTGTACCTGCTGGTATTGTGGCATCATCCTTGGAGATGATATGATGCTGCCCAGTGCTAGGCTCGTACCTGCTGGTATTGTGGCATCATCCTTGGAGTTTGTAGAATGCTGCTCAGTGCTAGGCTCTTACCTGCTGGTATTGTGGCATCATCCTTGGAGTTGGTAGAATGCTGCTCAGTGCTAGGCTCTTACCTGCTGGTATTGTGGCATCATCCTTGGAGATGGTAGGATGCTGCTCAGTGCTAGGCTCTTACCTGCTGGTATTGTGGCATCATCCTTGGAGATGGTAGGATGCTGCTCAGTGCTAGGCTCATACCTGCTGGTATTGTGGCATATTCCTTGGAGATGGTAGAATGCTGCTCAGTGCTAGGCTCACACGTTCCAGTGACACATATTCTGAGAGTTCAATCATGTCTCTTTTCATATAGTCCAGGGAGGTGCATCTCAGGTCATTTACTGCCACATGGACTATGACTGAGTCATACTGGTACTTGGGGGTAAGTGATCTGAGTGCCCTGACAGGCAACTAACTGTAATCCTCTCTTTATTCAGCCTTGTAAGGGGGACATCGCTGTGTCTCACAATAGATTCACCTATGACCACAATGTTAGGTTGCGAAATGTTTTGCTTCATGGGCTGTAGAGCTAGGTTTCTATACTGTTAACAAAGTGTACAGTCATGCTGAATGCGTTATTCCATTATTTTTTTATCATTATGTCATTATATGCACAATCTGATTTTTACTGCCTGTATCTGTAGCAATGTTTCCACATGGCTTCAGCAATAATACTGTTATGGACTGTGATTTGACAAGTTTATTTCTGAATCCCATGTGGAAACAGTCTTGCATACTGATTCCCAAGTAGCAATGCATTATTTGACTATGCATCCTTAAGGATCTCAAGGTATTATGAACCTGCTTAAGAAAAATATACAGCAGCTTAGGATACCTAAGGCTTCTGAGTAGAAAGCCGTATATACCTCTCAACTATCTAGATTTTCACAGAATGCCCAGATTTTTGCTTCATATTTTTGGTCTGTTCTCATAAAATTTGTGGTCTTCTGGCAAATCACTGAGGATTGAAGTCATTAAATTATGACATATGTTTTGAGTTTCAGACTTCATATCCTTCAGAAAAATGCATGCTGGGAATCCTGTTTTTACAGCAACTTTTTAAGTATTTAAGAGCAATATTTACAAGCTGTCCCTATTTTTGGGCCTTTGCCCCCCCACCCATTATTTTTGGCTTTGTCCAGATTTCTTGTGCTAAGAGGTTGAGAGGTATGAAGGCATATTTTACAACATACAGTAAAGGCTTGAGACTGAACCTCCAAGTTGAACATAACCTGTACATCTGCAAGCAATGGAATCCCTCAGTGCAAAGATGGGTGCTGAAGTCAACCACTGTGAGGATGTTGACTGCTTTAAGGAACTGGAGGACAATATTGCAGATGAAAGTGAAGATGACTAGTGTGCCTGACTTTGCCATGCTCTTGGAGGATAATGATAGTGCTGATGACACTGCAGGTAGTGATGCTGAGGATAAACATTGACAGTGCTGATGATACCTCAGGTAGTGATGCTGAGGATAACCATTGACAGTGCTGATGAGACCTCAGGTAGTGATGCTGAGGATAACCATTGACAGTGCGGATGAGACCTCAGGAAGTGATGCTGAGGATAACCATTGACAGTGCTGATGACACTGCAGGTAGTGATGCTGAGGATAACCATTGACAGTGCTGATGATACCTCAGGTAGTGATGCTGAGGATAACCATTGGCAGTGCTGATGAGACCTCAGGTAGTGATGCTGAGGATAACCATTGACAGTGCTGATGAGACCTCGGGTAGTGATGCTGAAGATAACCATTGACAGTGCTGATGAGACCTCAGGTAGTGATGCTGAGGATAACCATTGACAGTGCTGATGAGACCTCAGGTAGTGATGCTGAGGATAACCATTGACAGTGCTGATGAGACCTCAGGTAGTGATGATGAGGATAACCATTGACAGTGCTGATGAGGCCTCAGGTAGTGATGCTGAGGATAACCATTGATGGTGCTGATAGGACCTCAGGTAATGATGCTGAGTATAACCATTCACAGTGCTGATGAGACCTCAGGTAGTGATGCTAAGGATAACCATTGACAGTGCTGATGACACCTCAGGTAGCGATGCTGAGAATAACCATTGACAGTGCTGATGACACCTCAGGTAGTGATGCTGAGGATAACCATTGACAGTGCTGATGAGACCTCAGGTAGTGATGCTGAGGATAACCATTGACAGTGCTGATGAGACCACAGGTAGTGATGCTGAGGATAACCATTGACAGTGCTGATGAGACCTCAGGTAGTGATGCTGAGGATAACCATTGACAGTGCTGATGAGACCTCAGGTAATGATGCTGAGGATAACCATTGACAGTGCTGATGATACCTCAGGTAGTGATGCTGAGGATAACCATTGACATGCTGATGAGACCCCAGGTAGGGATGCTGAAGATAACCATTGACAGTGCTGATGAGACCTCAGGTAGTGATGCTGAGGATAACCATTGACAGTGCTGATGAGACCTCAGGTAGTGATGCTGAGGATAACCATTGACAGTGCTGATGAGACCTCAGGTAGTGATGCTGAGGATAGCCATTGACAGTGCTGATGAGACCTCTGGTAGTGATGCTGAGGATAACCATTGAAAGTGCTGATGAGACTTCAGGTAGTGATGCTGAGGATAACCATTGACAGTGCTGATGAGACCTCAGGTAGTGATGCTGAGGATAGCCATTGACAGTGCTGATGAGACCTCTGGTAGTGATGCTGAGGATAACCATTGACAGTGCTGATGAGACCTCAGGTAGTGATGCTGAGGATAACCATTGACAGTGCTGATGACACTTCAGGTAGTGATGCTGAGGATAACCATTGACAGTGCTGATGACACCACAGGTAGTGATGCTGAGGATAACCATTGACAGTGCTGATGACACCACAGGTAGTGATGCTGAGGATAACCATTGACCGTGCTGATGAGACCTCAGGTAGTGATGCTGAGGATAACCATTAACAGTGCTGATGAGACTTCAGGTAGTGATGCTGAGGATAACCATTGACAGTGCTGATGAGACCTCAGGTAGTGATGCTGAGGATAACCATTGACAGTGCTGATGAGACCTAAGGTAGTGATGCTGAGGATAACCATTGACGGTGCTGATAGGACCTCAGGTAATGATCCTGAGCATAACCATTGACAGTGCTGATGATACCTCAGGTAGTGATGCTGAGGATAATCATTGACAGTGCTGATGAGACCTCAGGTAGTGATGCTGAGGATAACCATTGACGGTGCTGATGAGACCTCAAGTAGTGATGCTGAGGATAACCACTGTCAGTGCTGATGACACTTCAGGTAGTGATTCTGAGGATAACCATTGACAGTGCTGATGAGACCTCAGGTAGTGATGCTGAGGATAACCATTGACCGTGCTGATGAGTCCTCGGGTAGTGATGCTGAGGATAACCATTAACAGTGCTGATGACACTTCAGGTAGTAATGCTGAGGATAACCATTGACAGAGTTGATGAGACCACAGGTAGTGATGCTAAGGATAACCATTGACAGTGCTGATGACACCTCAGGTAGTGATGCTGAGGATAACCATTGACAGTGCTGATGACACCTCAGGTAGTGATGCTGAGGATAACCATTGGCAGTGCTGATAAGACCTCAGGTAGTGATGCTGAGGATAACCATTGACAGTGCTGATGAGACCTCAGGTAGTGATGCTGAAGATAACCATTGACAGTGCTGATGAGACCTCAGGTAGTGATGCTGAGGATAACCCTTGACAGTACTGATGAGACCTCAGGTAGTGATGCTGAGGATAACCATTGACAGTGCTGATGATACCTCAGGTAGTGATGCTGAGGATAACCATCGATAGTGCTGATGAGACCTCAGATAGTGATGCTGAGGATAACCATTGACAGTGCTGATGAGACCTCAGGTAGTGATGCTGAGGATAACCATTGACAGTGCTGATGAGACCTCAGGTACTGATGCTGAGGATAATCATCGATGGTGCTGATAGGACCTCAGGTAATGATGCTGAGGATAACCATTCACAGTGTTGATGAGACCTCAGGTAGTGATGCCAAGGATAACCATTGACAGTGCTGATGACTCCTCAGGTAGTGATGCTGAGGATAACCATTGACAGTGCTGATGACACCTCAGGTAGTGATGCTGAGGATAACCATTGACAGTGCTGATGAGACCTCAGGTAGTGATGCTGAGGATAACCATTGACAGTGCTGATGAGACCACAGGTAGTGATGCTGAGGATAACCATTGACAGTGCTGATGAGACCTCAGGTAGTGATGCTGAGGATAACCATTGACAGCGCTGATGAGACCTCAGGTAGTGATGCTGAGGATAACCATTGACAGCGCTGATGAGACCTCAGGTAGTGATGCTGAGGATAACCATTGACAGTGCTGATGACACCTCAGGTAGTGATGCTGAGGATAACCATTGACAGTGCTGATGAGACCTCAGGTAGTGATGCTGAGGATAACCATTGACAGTGCTGATGAGACCACAGGTAGTGATGCTGAGGATAACCATTGACAGTGCTGATGAGACCTCAGGTAGTGATGCTGAGGATAACCATTGACAGTGCTGATGAGACCTCAGGTAGTGATGCTGAGGATAACCATTGACAGTGCTGATGAGACCTCAGGTAGTGATGCTGAGGATAACCATTGACAGTGCTGATGAGACCTCAGGTAGTGATGCTGAGGATAGCCATTGACAGTGCTGATCAGACCTCAGGTAGTGATGCTGAAGATAACCATTGACAGTGCTGATGAGACCTCAGGTAGTGATGCTGAGGATAACCATTGACAGTGCTGATGAGACCTCAGGTAGTGATGCTGAGGATAACCATCGACAGTGCTGATGATACCTCAGGTAGTGATGCTGAGGATAACCATCGACAGTGCTGATGAGACCTCAGATAGTGATGCTGAGGATAACCATTGACAGTGCTGATGAGACCTCAGGTAGTGATGCTGAGGATAACCATTGACAGTGCTGATGAGACCTCAGGTAGTGATGCTGAGGATAACCATTGACAGTGCTGATGACCCCTCAGGTAGTGATACTGAGGATAACCATTGACAGTGCTGATGACCCCTCAGGTAGTGATGCTGAGGATAACCATTGACAGTGCTGATGAGACCTCAGGTAGTGATGCTGAGGATAATCATTGACAGTGCTGATGAGACCACATGTAGTGATGCTGAGGATAACCATTGACAGTGCTGATGACACCTCAGGTAGTGATGCTGAGGATAACCATTGACAGTGCTGATGAGACCTCAGGTAATGATGCTGAGGATAACCATTGACAGTGCTGATGATACCTCACGTAGTGATGCTGAGGATAACCATTTACAGTGCTGATGAGACCTCAGGTAGGAATGCTGAAGATAACCATTGACAGTGCTGATGAGACCTCAGGTAGTGATGTTGAGGATAACCATTGACAGTGCTGATGAGACCTCAGGTAGTGATGCTGAGGATAACCATTGACAGTGCTGATGAGACCTCAGGTAGTGATGCTGAGGATAACCATTGATGGTGCTGATAGGACCTCAGGTAATGATGCTGAGGATAACCATTCACAGTGCTGATGAGACCTCAGGTAGTGATGCTGAGGATAACCATTGACAGTGCTGTTGACACCTCAGGTAGTGATGCTGAGGATAACCATTGACAGTGCTGATGATACCTCAGGTAGTGATGCTGAGGATAACCATTGACAGTGCTGATGAGACCTCAGGTAGGAATGCTGAAGATAATCATTGACAGTGCTGATGAGACCACATGTAGTGATGCTGAGGATAACCATTGACAGTGCTGATGACACCTCAGGTAGTGATGCTGAGGATAACCATTGACAGTGCTGATGAGACCTCAGGTAATGATGCTGAGGATAACCATTGACAGTGCTGATGATACCTCAGGTAGTGATGCTGAGGATAACCATTGACAGTGCTGATGAGACCTCAGGTAGGAATGCTGAAGATAACCATTGACAGTGCTGATGAGACCTCAGGTAGTGATGTTGAGGATAACCATTGACAGTGCTGATGAGACCTCAGGTAGTGATGCTGAGGATAACCATTGACAGTGCTGATGAGACCTCAGGTAGTGATGCTGAGGATAACCATTGATGGTGATGATAGGACCTCAGGTAATGATGCTGAGGATAACCATTCACAGTGCTGATGAGACCTCGGGTAGTGATGCTAAGGATAGCCATTGACAGTGCTGATGACACTTCAGGTAGTGATGCTGAGGATAACCATTGACAGTGCTGATGATACCTCAGGTAGTGATGCTGAGGATAACCATTGACAGTGCTGATGAGACCTCAGGTAGGAATGCTGAAGATAACCATTGACAGTGCTGATGAGACCTCAGGTAGTGATGCTGAGGATAACCATTGACAGTGCTGATGAGACCTCAGGTAGTGATGCTGAGGATAACCATTGACAGTGCTGATGAGACCACAGGTAGTGATGCTGAGGATAACCATTGACAGTGCTGATGAGACCTCAGGTAGTGATGCTGAGGATAACCATTGACAGTGCTGATGAGACCTCAGGTAATGATGCTGAGGATAACCATTGACAGTGCTGATGATACCTCAGGTAGTGATGCTGAGGATAACCATTGACAGTGCTGATGAGACCTCAGGTAGGAATGCTGAAGATAACCATTGACAGTGCTGATGAGACCTCAGGTAGTGATGCTGAGGATAACCATTGACAGTGCTGATGAGACCTCAGGTAGTGATGCTGAGGATAACCATTGGCATTGCTGATGAGACCTCAGGTAGTGATGCTGAGGATAGCCATTGACAGTGCTGATGAGACCTCAGGTAGTGATGCTGAGGATAACCATTGACAGTGCTGATGAGACCTCAGGTAGTGATGCTGAGGATAACCATTGACAGTGCTGATGACACTTCAGATAGTGATGATGAGGATAACCATTGACAGTGCTGATGACACCACAGTTAGTGATGGTGAGGATAACCATTGACAGTGCTGATGACACCACAGGTAGTGATGCTGAGGATAACCATTGACCGTGCTGATGAGACCTCAGGTAGTGATGCTGAGGATAACCATTAACAGTGCTGATGAGACTTCAGGTAGTGATGCTGAGGATAACCATTGACAGTGCTGATGAGACCTCAGGTAGTGATGCTGAGGATAACCATTGACAGTGCTGATGAGACCTAAGGTAGTGATGCTGAGGATAACCATTGACGGTGCTGATAGGACCTCAGGTAATGATCCTGAGCATAACCATTGACAGTGCTGATGATACCTCATGTAGTGATGCTGAGAATAATCATTGACAGTGCTGATGAGACCTCAGGTAGTGATGCTGAGGATAACCATTGACGGTGCTGATGAGACCTCAAGTAGTGATGCTGAGGATAACCATTGACAGTGCTGATGACACTTCAGGTAGTGATTCTGAGGATAACCATTGACAGTGCTGATGAGACCTCAGGTAGTGATGCTGAGGATAACCATTGACCGTGCTGATTAGTCCTCAGGTAGTGATGCTGAGGATAACCATTAACAGTGCTGATGACACTTCAGGTAGTAATGCTGAGGATAACCATTGACAGTGTTGATGAGACCTCAGGTAGTGATGCTAAGGATAACCATTGACAGTGCTGATGACACCTCAGGTAGTGATGCTGAGGATAACCATTAACAGTGCTGATGATACCTCAGGTAGTGATGTTGAGGATAACCATTGACAGTGCTGATGAGACCTCAGGTAGTGATGCTGAGGATAACCATTGACAATGCTGATGAGACCTCAGGTAGTGATGCTGAGGATTACCATTGACAGTGCTGATGAGACCTCAGGTAGTGATGCTGAGTGTGAAGACTGGTAGAGAAGAGGTGAAGGCTGCCAGCCTAGTCAAATAGAATTTGACACATAATTCTGGCATTTGTAAAAATAAATGTAAAATACAGGCTTGTGTCTTAAATCTAAAGAAATGCTGTTTCAACAATGTGTCAACATTGCCATCTGCTGTAAGGAAAACTAAGTCAAGCATTTCAAATCTTTCTTTTGAAATTAAAATTATGTCATCACTGCCGTTGATGTTTTACAATTCGGTTCTGGTCCGGTTTGATGGGTGCTTCCTGCCTATTGTTTTTAAGGCTAAAGTTAATGACAAGAATTTATATGTGGAATGTCCTTTGTTGCTCTAAGTGTAAAGGAATGTAAATGCAGTTAATGTGTAGCCTGGGAACTCCAGGAAGGGTGAAAAAGATGATGTAATGTTTATCAGAACTGGAGTTTCAATTTCAACAGTGAGAACAAGAGATTGTTAAGCATTTTGATCTTTGACTATTCAACCCAGCACTGCCTTGCTCTATGTAAGTAAGTTATCTTAGAAGTATGTTTTCTTGTAGAAATAGCTAGGACTATAAAGTTTAGACTAAGTGTTTTTCTGTTATGTCAGAACTGTACTACAGAATTATTTTAAGTTTTTGTGTGATCTCTGAATTCTTGAATAGCACTGTGGTGTAGTAGTATTGTCTTGTGTTTTTAGTATTTTTTACTAAATACTTTTAAACCATTTTCAACTGTGGTTGGTTTATGTAGAGATAATTAAGCTCTAGAGTACATTGCATGCTTATAAGTGATCCTGTATTAAGCCCTTCCAAAGCCTTAAGATTGCTTATGTTACACTACTACAGGATAATAATATTGCACAGTAATAATTGGACACCCTTTTAAGGGCCTTTGGGTAGCTGATAATTATTAGCTGGTGGTGGCAGCAATTACTACTGTATAGTCTGTGTAAAGGGGCACAGTTGGAGAATCTGTGTCAGCCTTTCCCAGGAGTGTCTGTGAAGTTGTATAAATACTTATTTCAAAGTGTGTATGTATGTGTGTGTGTGTGTGTGTGTGTGTGTGTGTGTGTGTGTCAGCTACTTGGGCAGAGATACGAACCACTTGTTGGACAGAGAGGGTTCTGGAGGTTAGTTTGCCAGCTAGGCTGAGATCTGGACCCTATACCTGTGCCAGTGGGGAGTCTTATTGGGGTCCTGGGGAGCAAGGGAGCAACCAGCCCCAGACTGACTGTGATCTCTGTGTGCACTTAAGGGAAATTGTACTGTGTGTATTTGTTATCCTTTCCTCTCATATGAGATGCCTCTCTGGTGTTAGTGGTGAGGATTGAGGCGCCTTGATTGCTGGGCCAGGGCACGGGCATCACACTGAGGATAACCATTGACAGTGCTGATGAGACCTCAGGTAGTGATGCTGAGGTTAACCATTAACAGTGCTGATGACACCTCAAGGTAGTGATGCTGAGGATAACCATTGACAGTGCTGATGACACCTCAGGTAGTGATGCTGAGGATAACCATTGACAGTGCTGATGACACCTCAGGTAGTGATGCTGAGGATAACTATGCCGCATACTCCCACACTTAAGAAAGCTGCTGCAATCCATGGCCACTGTGAAGAAAGGCTTGCATGCAGACATTGACAAGCATTCATGATACAATAGTTTCATGAAAGAAGTGTCACTTCCAAGCAGTAGGAAGCACCTGTGGCACACTGACAGTGAACCAATGAGACCAGTAGCAATGCTGGGTAAGCAGGTACTGCAACATACTACTGCTTTGTAATTAACAAGCTCACAGGACCACAGTAGTTCTGACCTGCAAGTTGTAACTCAGCCAGCTGGAAATATTAACTACAGCTCCATGCTCCCAGCTGGTGAATGTGGCATTACTTCCATTATCCATGAATTGGCCTCACAGTCCACACAGAATGAATGTCCACTTCTGCCATGGGGTGAATCAATATGCCTTGCAACACATAGGAGATCCCATGTACCATGTGATGAACCACTGTCACAGATGATGCAGTCTATTCCAGGTGCAGGTGACAAGGTGAAGTTGATGCCTATCAACAAAAGCCATTGTATGTGTGCAGCTGTGTGTGTACATGGCACAGTGAGCAGACATCCAATAACAGTGCTAATCAAGAGAACTGAAGCAGTGACAATGCCACACCCATGGCTCATTGGAATACTGTACTGCATCATGTCCATGATTTTGTATACCTGTGGGCCCATCCATGACTATGCCTAGTGAAACAATGATCTAGAATTTCTCTGTCTTATGTTCCCACCCTCAGTGTACCAACACATTACTGAAGGGGCCAACCTTTACAGTTTGCAGGAAAGGTGGACACACAGGATGAGCACTAGTAAATGCTGATGACATTAAGGCATGATGCCTCTTCCTGAGTACATCAAATGCTGGAAAATGGACCATTTGTATGGCAATTATCCATTCACAAAGGTGGTGCCATGTGTACAATGTAAAATAATTTGACAGTACTTTCACCTTAAAGATAACACCACCAACCCCCTACCCCTGCAGTCAGCCAGGCTGTGTTAAGTTTCACCACATACAGCCACTCTAGAACATTCTTATTGAAGCCTTCCAGAGCCAGTGTAACTATCATAAAGAGGTGTTTATAGGTGAGGCTATGGTGGCATTTTAAGTTAGCTTAAGCTACAGTCTGTAGAAGCCAGCCAAACCTCAAAAGTATGGTATCAAGATGTGGATGCTGGCTGATGGCCACAATGGCTACTTCAGTAACTTGCAGGTGTATACAGGACAGGAGAAAGGGGCACCTGAGGTCAGACTTACAAACCGTGCGGTCATGGATCTCACTGAGTGTTTATATGGTAAGTATCACCATGTGTATTTTGATAAATTCTTCACATCAGTAGCCCTGGCTAATGCATTATTGCAGCATGGACTGTACTGTTGTGGGACTACCAGTCTTGAAGAATGGCCATTCAATCTCAATATGGTCATGAAGGAAGCTCCATAGAGGAGACATTATACAGAGGCAGAGTGAACCATTGCTTGCAACAGCATGGACAGACAACCATACAGTCTTTCTGCTGTCAGCTAACAGCTAACACTGATCCAGTAGAATTTAACTGCACTGTGCGGAGAAGGCAGAGCTATGGAGCGCATCATCATGGATCTCATTAACAAAGACATTGGGAACCTCCAAACACTGGACCCTACCCAGTTCGGCTTTGTTAAAGGCAGATCATGCCTCCTTAACCTGGTGGACTTTTTTGAGACAGTTGCCAAGGCTATAGACGAGGGAAAGATGGTCCACACAGCCTACCTAGACCTCACAAAGGCCTTCAATGCCATTCCCCACTCAGATATTATAGACAAGCTCACCAGCCTGAACATAAACCCGTACGTCACGAGATGGGTTGCTAACTGGCTCATGGACAGAACCCACATGGTAAGAGTTGTGGGAGCTAGGTCTGACTCTAAACCAGTTACAAGTGGCATTCCCCAGGGCTCAGTCCTAGGACCCCTCCTGTTCAGCGTATACTTCTCAGAGGTACAGGCAAGCACAGAAGGACTATGGCTGACCAAGTTCGCAGACGACTGCAAACTAGGGGCTATACTTGACTCTCCGGCTGACACAGACATCCTCCAAAAGGGTTTCATTGAGACAGATACCTGGTGTCAAAACCATGGCCTCAAGCTAAATGCAAAAAAGTGCATAGTCATCCCCTTTGGAAAAAACAAAGTACCCACAAACTATCACATACATGGTAGCCCCCTAAATGCAGAAGACATAATAAGGGATCTGGGGACCCAAGTAGATAGTAACCTCTCCTTTAATGATCACATTGCCAAACTGGTTAGAAAATCCTTCTATGTGGCCCACCTAATCACAAAAGAGTGTGCATCCAGATCGAAAGAGGTCATTGAGCCCTTCTATGCATCACTCATCAGACCCATCATAGAGTACAATGCCCCATTTGGGATGTACCTTACAAGACACCTGCAACAACTGGAAAGACCACAGAAGTACCTCACCAAGAAGATCACTGGCCTCAAACAGATGCCCTGTGCAGCTCGACTGAAGAAACTCCAGCTGTACTCAGTTGCATACCGCCTACTCAGAGGTGATCTCTGCCTGACATACAAGGCCATGTCCACCCCAGAATTGCTGGACATGCTCCACCTAAAGAAAACCATATCCCTTCGAGCCACACGCTTCAGGGATCTAAACCTCACCACAACAATAAATAGGACATGCTGGAGGGATAGATTCCTGTCTCAGAGACTTCCCATGCTCTGGAACAAGATTCCAATCTACATAGAGCTCCTTGCTAACCCTTTTCAAGAGAAACCTTGACAAGTGGATGGGAAACAGGAAAGTTTACCCCAGGGATCACTTCAATGGCTCTGCTGGACAGAGGCACAGGGAACTAATCTAAGGGGGTGGCGAAAGCCAGCACATTCCGGCAAGGCTTATAAATTCCTTTGGGCAGATAGCCTAGTATCTACCTATGAACCTATAATGCCATAGAGTCAGGTAATAGTAGTCAAGTTTGCTTTTTCTTCGTCATAACAATAATAACTATATCATAAAAGGATAGACTAATAATTTTAAAGGCTGCTTAATCATAGGATAGCTATAAAACATGATCATAATATTGTCATTTGCATTCTTAACTGCAGGCTTGTCAGATAATGCATGTAACTTGTAACCCATTTGCTGTATCTGAAATTTGTTAGACTTGATCATTAATGCAGCCAGCATTTCAAAACACAGAAAAAGTCTCTATCGGACATACTGTATAACTACAGTGCAGCATAAAATCTATTAAAATGTAAAAGTTATTCAATTATTTTATACGTGCCCCTGGTTGAATTGCAGTTAACTGAAACAGACTAACACATTTTATAATTTCAAAGCCACCCTTGTATGTATATATATATATATATATATATATATATATATATATATATGTGTGTGTGTGTGTGTATATGTATATATACACACACACACATATATATAGAGAGAGAGAGAGAAAGAGAGAGAGAGATGTATGTCAGATAATTTGTTAAGAAGCACAAAGCTAGCCAACACTTTTATTCTAGAAACAGAAAATGGTATAATTCCTCAAATAGAATCATCCATAATTTAAACTCGCAGCATGAAAAAGTCCCACTGCAATTGTTAGGAGTGCTGCATAATTCAAGCTAGTTAAATAATAATCTGCACCAAAAAATATGAAGGAAACTGCCCTGTTTATGTTGTATTACAGTGGTGGAAGGTTAAGTTTTTTTTAACTAGCAGTCCATGTACAATCATAACATGAGAGACCATTTTAACTCATAAACATGATAGGCTAATAATTTTAAAGACTGTGACATTTTAAAGTATGTCTGATACATTCTTACAAATAAAGTTTACCATACAATATTGTACTAACTTGTAGCCTGTTTTCTGCAGCTGAAATCTATTACACCTGATCATTATTATAGAAATATGTTATTATAGAAATCTGTTACTCCTGATCCTTATAGAAATCTGTTATACCTGATCCTTATTATTATAGAAATCTGCTACACCTGAGCATTATTATAGAAATCTGTTACACCTGATCATTATTATAGAAATCTGTTATTATAGAAATCTGTTACACCTGATCCTTATTATAGAAATCTGTTACACCTGATCCTTATTATAGAAATCTGTTACACCTGATCATTATTCTAGAAATCTGTTACACCTGATCATTATTATAGAAATCTGTTGTTATAGAAATCTGTTACACCTGATCATTATTATAGAAATCTGTTACACCTGATCCTTATTATAGAAATCTGTTACACCTGATCATTATTATAGAAATCTGTTACACCTGGTCATTATTATAGAAATATGTTATACCTGATCATTATTATAGAAATCTGTTATTATAGAAATGTGTTACACCTGATTATTATAGAAATTTCTTACACCTGATCATTATTATAGAAATATATTACACCTGATCCTTATTATAGAAATCTGTTGCACTTGATCCTTATTATTATAGAAGTCTGTTACACCTGATCCTTATTATAGAAATCTATTATAGAAATCTGTTACACTTGATCATTATTATGGAAATCTGTTATTATAGAAATATGTTATACATGATCATTATTATAGAAATCTGTTACATCTGATCCTTATTATAAAATATGTTACACCTGAGCATTATTATAGAAATCTGTTACAACGTATCCTTATTATAGAAATCTGTTACACCTGATCATTATTATAGAAATCTGTTACACCTGAGCATTATTATAGAAATCTGTTATTATAGAAATCTATTACATCCGATCCTTATTATAAAAATCTGTTACACCTGAGCATTATTATAGAAATCTGTTACACCTGATCATTATTGTAAAAATCTGTTACACCTGAGCATTATTACAGTGAGCTTTTTAAAACTTAGGAAATACCCTGATTCACTGTACTTTCTTTGTAATTGCAGTTGACAATAAAATCACTTCAAACAATGTTTCATTAAATTATGAATGTTATCTACTACAATTAATTTATACATTCCTAATGCTTCAATTCTATTCAACCAAGGCACATTAATATATGTGTATTATAATTTCCATCCACCTTTATATATTAAAAAATATCAAATCTGGCTAACTTCTTTGTTCTACAAATTGAGCAAGTACCAGTCCCTCATTTATCCAATGATTCAGTTAAACTACAAAGGCTTGTTCATAAGTTATTGAGGCCAGTCTTGACTGATAATGTCATAAAATAAAAAATAATAACTTACAGCCTATTAAAATGCAGTTAAAAATATGGCCTTTCATCACTGTGGCAGTATGAAAACTTCCTTAATTTAAATGCATAAATATGAAAACAAATCACACTGTAATTGTTAAGAGGGCTGTTTTAATTCAGATTAGTTTTATAAGGCACAATTCTACCATCTGAAGCAAATATAAAATAAATTAAGATTCTCCTATTGGTTTACAATTGGTGAAACATTTCTTTTAATTAGCAGCTTGTGTATAATCATAGTATGAAGGACCATTTAAACTTCAAAAAGTACAGACTAATAATTTTAAAGGCTGCATCATCATAAAATAACTAGAAATATGAACTTAGTCTTATAAGCTGCATTCTTAACGCTAGGTTTGTAAAAAGATATAAGCAAGTCATTTGTAGCCCATTGGCTGGAGATGGAATCTGTTACACAACCATTATTACAGTAAGCATTTGAAAAATTAGAAAACAGTGCTGCTATATGTTAATTCTAATTGCAGTTCACCATAAAAGCAATGTAAAGAATCTGTTGTTAAAGTATGAAATGTGTATGAAAGTTATCTAATACCGTTATTGTATACATTTTCCTGTTTAATTTGTAATCAGCTGCTACACACTAATACATGTTTTATAATTTCAGCATATATCTAGATGGGTCTACTTCATATGACCTAAATTCATTTGACTGAGACCAAAACACTGAAAGTTCAAAAGACTGAAAACTCATTTGACTGAAACTCATAACACTGACACATTAAAGTAAAAGGTATATGCCCTTTTCCCCACTGTAGTGCGATCCTGGAGTTAGTATATATAGTTGGGGGGGTGGGGGGCAAAGCCCCCCATATAGTTTAGGTAAATATTGTTTTCTGCAAAGAGTTATTCATTGCAGTTATAAATATCCATATTTTGGTCTCAGTCAAATGAATTTCAGTCAAATGAAATTTAGATCCTATGAAGTAGACCCATATATATATATATATATATATATATATATATATATATATATATATAGGTTTACTATTGAATTTAACAAAACTGCATCAGTCGACTGGTCACAATGTCAGCCTGAAATGCTGAATCCGTACCTTCGAAAAGGCAGCCAAGTCGAAACTGAATACATTGCCAGCTGTAGTTCAATGTATAGCACCCATGCTATGCAGCGTAACATACTGTGACATTCCACAGTCAATAATAGTTGTATTTTACTATTTTGCAGGGGGAGTTGCGCCCACCCCCACCCTCTGCAAATTATATATACCAACTCCAAGATTGCGCTACATTGAGGAAATGGGTTAATTCCCTGTTCCTCACTGAACTGAAATCTCTGTTTACAATGCCAAACTCAGATAATCGACCTACCCATTCACTGTAGTGTAGTCTATGTTTTCTGGTTTGGCATTCTGCCCATTCGAAAAGTGCTTTTCAACCACATGCTGGTCAAACGCAGGCACTTTGCCAATTCAGTAGTGAACCATATATATATATATATATATATATATATATATATATATATATATATACACGCACACACACACACACACACACACACACACACACACACACACATATTCTGAAGTTGTAGATACAAAAAGACCAACAGTTCATAATGTTGGCACATAAATAACACTACTACTGTGATTATTTTACACTAAAAGTACAATAAAATGAAACAAACAACCCTAAGCCATAGCCATACCATAGGACATGGTCTGCCTGAACAGTGACAGTGTTACAGAAAAGTTTTTCTAAGGTAAGGTCAGGATTAGGTGAAGCCCCCTTGCCCACCCTTACTAATGCATGCTAACCTTAACCTTTAGCCTTACCTTAGAAAAAAGCTTTCTGTAACACTACCACTGCACAAGGCTGGTTCAGACACACAAACATGCACAACATGAAAATTATCCCCTTATTTATAATTATCCCAACAAGGTCAAAAACCAAATAAAAGAAGATAAAACCCAATATTATCAGTCTGCCCTAAACTCCTCTCATCACAACCCTAAGCAGTTGTAGTCCACAAAAAACGCCATTCTCCACCCAGTTAAAGTAGGCACCCCACCACCTACCACTCCACCTTCCTCCAGCAGTATTGCTGACTCATTCAATAAACAATTTACTGAAACCATTCTATCTTTGACTAAACAACACACCCCTTCACCCACCCTCCCTACATCAAAACCAAATGCTCTGCCCCAAGTCTTCTTTTTCATCAGTACCTACTTCCTATATAAAAAAACTTCTGTTGAAACTTAAGCCTACAAAACTTGCAGCTGACAATCTCCCCTCTGAATACCTAAAAACAGCAGCAGAAGCCCTAGCTTATACAGTCTCTATCTTAATTAATCGGTCCTTATGAGAAAGCTAGGTTCCCCACACTGTGGAAAATATCCCACATCATTCCCCTCCATAAAGGTGGCTCCTCCACTGAACTTCCCAAATACCGCCACATACCGCCACATAGCCATCCTTTCTCCACTTTCCAAGATACTTGAGAAATGCATCCATTCTCAAGTCTTAGACTTTCTCTTAGCTAATAACCTCCTCTCTACCACCCAGCATGGCTTCAGGCCATACCACAGCACTACTACCGCCTTGCTCTCTTTCACTAACGTTATCCTTGATCATAAAAATAATGGCCTGTTCTCCTCTGCTATATTTCTGGATCAATCCAAGGCTTTTGACATGGTCTCACACAAACTACTAATCTCTGTTCTCACTAACCTATCCTTTTCCCAATCAGCTACTGACTGGTTTCACAGCTGTCTAACTGTCTGCCGACAATCACTTGTCTGGCATATAACCTATCTCCTCAACCTCCTGTAACACTCGGTGTTCCCCAAGGCTCCATCCTTGGTCCCCTACTATTAGGTTCATAGGTTGATACTAGGCTATCTGCCCTAGGGCATTTATAAGCCTAGCCAGAGTGTGTTTGGCTTTCGCCACCCTTTTAGATTAGTTGACTGTGCCTCTGTATAGTAGGTCACAGAAGGTAGCCCTATTAATGTTAGTTTACTGTATCTCTGTCTAGCAGGGACACAGAAGAGATCCCAGGGGTAAACTTATGATCTCCCATCCACTCGTCAAGATGTGTCTTGAAGATGGTCAGTGAGGGGCTCTGCCTAACATGGACTGGGATTTTGTTCCAGAGTGAGGGGAGCCCCTGGGATATGAATATGTCCCTCCAGCATGTCCTATTTATTTTTGTGCTGAGGTTCAAGTCCCTGGAGCCTGTAACTCTAAAGGATTTGGATTTCCTGAGGTTGGACATGGCTTTATACGTCAGACACAGATCGCCTCTGAGTAGGCGGCACACAACTGAGTAGAACTGGAGTTTCTTTAGCCTAACTGCATAGGGCATCTGTTTGAGTCCCTTGATCCTCTTGGTGATGTACTTTTGGGGTCTTTCCAGTTGCTGCAGGTGTCAGGTAAGGTACATCCCAAATGGGGCTTTGTATTAAATTATGGGCCTGATAAGTGATGAGTAGAGGGGCACAATGATCTCTCTTGATCTAGATGTGAACCCTTTCGTGATAAGGTGGGCTATATAGAAGGTCTGTCTAACCACTTTGGCAATGTGATTGTCAAAGGAGAGATTACTATCTACTTGGGTCCCCAAGTCCCTAATTACTTCTTCCATACTTAATGGATTACCACCTATGTGGTAATTTGTGGGCACTTTGTTTTTCCCAAAGGGGATGACTATGCACTTTTTGGCATTTAGCTTTAGGCCATGGCTCTGGCACCAGTTATCCGTCTCTGTGAGACCCTTTTGGAGGATGCTTGTGTCAGCCGGAGAGTTGATTATGGCACCCAGTTTGCAGTCATCTGCGAACCTGGTCAGCCATAGTCCACCCGTGTTAGCCTGTACCTCGGAGAAATATATACTGAACAAGAGAGGTCCCAGGACTGAGCCTTGTGGGACACCACTTGTAACTGGTTTAGAGTCTGACATGGCACCTGCAATTCTGATCATGTGGTTTCTATCCCTGAGCCAGTTTGCAACCCATCTTGTGACATAGGGGTTGATATTTAAGCTGGTGAGCATATTTATGATGCCCGAGTGAGGTATTGTGTCGAAGGCTTTTGCGAGGTCCAGGTAGGCTGTGTGGACTACCTTCCCTTCATCTATGGCTTTGGTAACTGTTTCAAAGAAGTCAACCAGATTCAAGAGGCAAGATCTGCCCTTAACAAAGCCGAATTGGGTAGGATCCAGTGTCTGGAGGTTCCCAATGTCTTTGTTTATGATTTCCATGATGATACGTTCCATAGCCTTGCAGACCAGGCTAGTCAGGCTTATAGGGCGATAGTTTCTAGGGTCCGTTGTGGCACCACCTTTGTAAAACGGGACCACTGTTGCTGTACGCCATTTCTTGGGTACATATCCTGTAGTAAGGCTGAGATTGAACAGTAACTGTATGTGAGGGTTTAGTTCTTCTTGGAGCTCATGTAAGACGCAGCCCGGGACACCGTCTGGTCCCATTGATGCTGTGTTTTTTGCTTTGGAGAGGGCAGCTCTCACCTGTGCATCTGTGATCTCAGGGAGGCTACACTCTGTTGGGATAGACATTTGCTGATTTGGGGGGAAGGGGGGGAGACGTTTGCACTGAACCTTTCTGCCAGGATGTTGGCAATGTCTGTGGGTTCAGTGTATTTTTTATCATTTTGCACTAACTCAGAGCATATCTGGGAGTTGCCTCCCTGGTTCCTGACATAACTAAAGAAGGCCTTGTGATATCTTTAGTGTCTTGTGCAATTTTTCTTTCGAAGCTGGCCTTAGAAGATTTTATGAGGGATCATAGTTTCTTGCTAGTACTGATCAGAGATGCCTTCCCTTTTTGGGATTTTGCTGTATCATGTAGTAGCTTCCTCCTTCTGTTGTATAGTTTATTTATGGCTAGGGTCCACCAGACAGGTCTCCTGCCTTTGGAGGAGTGAGTCTTGGTTTTATTTGGGATAGCATGCTCCTTGCATTCCTGTAGTTGTCCATAGAATGCTTTTGTAAAGGATTCTGTGTTTTGGGCCGTATTTTCCACTGGCCTGGGGGCTTTGAGGGATTCCACCTCGGTTTTGAGAAGTGTGAAGTTTGCTTTTGAGAAGTTCTTCACCGTGGTTTTCTTGGCTGGGGGTGGGGATGGAATATGGATGTCCAGTGAGATTAATTTATGGTCTGATCTTACCAATGAGGGGTATACCTCTGGTGTGGAACATAGAGACCCCATGTTGGTGATGACCAGGTCCAATATGTTTTCCCCTCTTGTGGGAGTGGTGACCAGTTGTTCCATAGCATTTGAGTTTATGAATTCTAGGAACCGTTGGGCGAGGGTGTTTGAGCTTGAGTAGTTTTCCCAATCAATGTTTGGGTAGTTGAAGTCACCCAATATAATGGTGTTTGGAGAGACCTTCATATTCTCCAGTGTTCTCAGGAAAGCCGAGTGGGGTTCCTGTGTTTGGGAGGGTGGTCTGTAGCAGACTACAAACTGAAAGGCAGTTTTGCCCACTGTTAGTTGCACATGGATGGTCTCCGATGCTTCGTGCAGTGCCACTAACCTGGAGGTGTGGGTATCTTTGATGAATATGGATACTCCCCCTCCTTTTGTGGTTCGGTCCAAGTTTTGGGGCTGAAAAGCACGGTATGAAGTATAACCTGGTAGTGCTGGGGTGCTTTTGAGAGCCTTGAACCAGGTTTCTGTTACTGCACAGATATTGATATTCTCCATACTGAGGAGAGTCTCGAGTGCATGCATCTTGAGGTTTAGACTTCTGGCGTTGAGCAGCATTACCCTTAGTTTTTTTTTTCTTTGTGTTGTCTATGGAGGTGGGTTTGTCTTTTGAGCCTTGCCTAAAAAAGGCACTATGGGGGAGGCAAGAGCCTTTGCCAGTATTCGAAAACCCAGGGGTGACAGGTGCAAGCCGTGCTTAGCGAAGCAACGTGCCTTGTCCAGCATGTCATCCCAGGCTGACAGACACTGGATCCCCTTTGAATGCAACAAATACTTTAGCCAATTGTTAAAATTGATCATTTTGTCTTTATACTTTGGCATCATTCTTGGTGAGGGCAAGATGCTACTCAAGGTCAGGGTCATACCGGCCTGGGATACATGATCAGAGAGCTCCTCTATGTCTCTTTTCATGTAGTCCAGGGAGGTACGTCTCAGGTCATTCACACCAGCATGGACAATGATGAAGTCATATTTGTACTTGCTTTGGAGTGACCTGAGTGCATGTGTTATGTGGCGGATCCTGGCACCTGACAGGCAGCTTACAGTGACCTTCTCCTTGTTCATTCTGGTGAGTGGGACATCAGTGTGTCTGACAATAGAGTCACCTATTACAAGTGTAGTAGGTGTGTTGTTTAGCCTTAAGGGCTGTGACTGTGTGGCACACTGACTTTGGGAGCTATGTGCTACGTGGGTATTGTTGCATGGTAGCGGTTGCTTGGATGTCTCTGCTGCTTAGGCAGATTTTTGTTTAGAGCCTCTGAGTATGTTTTTGTGTGTTTATGTGTTTGGTTTGCTGATGCGATAGGTCTATGTGAGACTGGATTTGTGGTGTGTGTGGTTACCTTTTCCTCCTGACTGGCTGTGCCTGTACTGGGTTGAGAGAGCTCAGCCTCCAGTTTGGCTATATAGTTGCATCTCTCACATATATTTGAGCTTGTTGGGAGGAGGAGAGGGTGTCTGTGTACATAAGGCAGTTGTAACATTGCCCCAAGATTCCCAGATTTACCAGCTGGACTGGGGAGTAAACCCGAAACTGACCTTTGGACATGCCTGAATAGTATAAGGAACTACTTATTGACTGATCAGAAAGGACCAATAGGGAGCAAGTACTTAAAAGGAGTATAAGAGGGTGTAGTGCTTAAGTTTATTAGTGTTTACCTGTAAGATTACTTATACAAGCAAGTGCAGGGCTTTAGAATGAAAATAGAGTGCTTATTTTGAGATTTCGAGCAGTTCTAAGGGAAAAAGTGAAGAGCACACTTTGTGGAGCCGGGAATAGTTTAAACCTGTTTAAGCGGCGCTGCCCAATGCTGCTCTATGCGCAAAATTGTCACTCTTCACCAATGATCTATTCACAGCCACCAAGCATGCCTCTCTTATACAGTATGCAGATGACTCCACCCTCATATGCTTAGCCCCAACTATACCTGAACTTCACAAGATCACACAGGAAGCCTTTTCATCTGTAGAAAACTGGCTATCTAATGCCCAGTTATTACTCAACCCAAGCAAGACTAAACTCCTTATCGTCCAACCCACTAAATCTAACCCAATTATCCCCCACTTTAATATTCTAGCCAAAGGCAATACCATCATCTCCCCAACAGAACACACCAAACTAATTGGTGTTGAGATTGATGACAATCTCAGATTTGACACTCACATTTCTCTTGCCATAAAAAAGGTTCACAAAAAACTAGGTGCATTGCACAGAAACAAACAATTCCTCACCAAGACAGCCAGAATTTCTGCTGCAAATTCCCACCTAATCTCCACTTTACTCTACGCCTCTCTTGTACTTACCTACCTTAGACAAACAGACCTAAACAAGTTTACTACAAGCTTGCTACAATAAAATTGCTAAGTTTGCCACTGATGCATCGTATCACAGCCACCACTATATCTCACTTAGAGAACTTGACTGGCTAAAACTCCCTCAACTTCTTCACCTGAATCAACCCTCTCACCCATAAGTTGGTAAACCATCCTCTTAAAGTCCCATCCCTTCAAAACCTTCTGTAGCCCTACTGCTGCACTAGACCACTACACTCCAGCAGCAAAAATCTACTTCTAGTGACCAAACCCAAGAACTCAGTGGGAGAAGCACTATTCTCCCGCGTCATATCCAGATTATGGAACGATCTCCCCCTCAATAACCACACTACCTTCTTGCAATCACTTCAAAACTGCACTAAAAATTCACTTAAAAAGTCTCTGGTTATGCCCATGCACCAATCCTGACTAGTAACCCTCCTTTTTACCCCCAGCCACCATGCCTTACACCGTCTGATTATTGCCTTCCTTCCTCTGCAGGCTCTGGCTCACCCTTTACCCTCCCCTTCCCTCCTCACTCAATCTCTCAGACCTGTTATAATATGCTTAACTCCCTCACTTCATCTCAACTCCAAGTACATATCCAACTGACTTGCACCTAGCCTCCTCTCACTATCATGTATACTACTCACTCAGCTTGGAACACAGAATTCTAAACATACACAGCAAACATATACAGCAATGTTTTCTGCATTAGTATTGGTGGTTGGGAAAGAAGCGGTTATGTCACTTTGAGTTCCAGCACAAATTATACTGGATTAGGGTGAGTAAGTAATTATATATTGTTATGTAATTGACAAACTGTTAAATTAACATTCCATCTGCTCAACAGTTTCTATCGTTGTTCCCCAAATTTCACCAACCTGCTGCTTAAGTAATATCATAGTGACTTGATGCAAAAACTCAGTATCTTCAACGTCATCTGCTTCCTAAAATTGCACACATCTTCCTAGCAATCCAGTTAGGTGCAAAATAACAGCTAATTTGCTCGAATTCATCACTCATATTAACATTCTAGTATCTTCACTGCATACCTTCAATTCAGCCTGAACTCCCTCCATTGCAGTAACTCTTTCTTTCTCTAGACTCTTGTTTCCAAAATATTTTTAATCACATCTGCCATCATTCTATAAACAATCCCGTCACACTATATTTTTCACAAATTTGCCTAGAATGACATAGCTTAATATTACATCCAGCTTCCTGAGAAACGTCCCATGCCTTGTGTTCTCATTATACCTTTGATATTTGTCTCCCGGTTGTCTTGTACTCTTTCCTGCATTCTTTCATTGTTTCTCTCTGCTAAGTCTGCTTGTTTTGCATATCAGCTGAATCACATGTTCCTGCTTGGTTCCTTATTGATGGTTGCTTAAGATATTTGCTTAATTCGAACTCACAAGCTGTGTCCTTCCTTTGTCTCTCTCCAGTCATGTTGTACGTTTGTTGCCGCGTAACCTGTTTTTAATGAGTAATGTCAGTATCACAGTTAGGCCAGAGCAGCTGACCTGGATTCATGCAGTTTGGAGGTGTGGTCAGCACCTCAAGAGTTGTTAATCCGGAGCGAGTGCACTACAGACATTTATTTAAACAGTTGTTGCCAACATAGTATCTATTTAAATGAATGCCTTTAGATGTTGATAACTGCAGCAAAGAGATAGTTTTATCTCCTTGCTACAGTTTTGTAGTTACAAGGACCTTTTGTCCTCCATTTGTAAGAAGGCTTCATTTTTGTCCTAAACTTTGGCCATGAGTTAACCGTTACAACTCTGAGTAGTGTCATATGGGGGCAGCTAAACCCTCCCTTCTATTACAAAACATTATGATATATTGACAGATGCTTAACCCCATTTCTCCAGTACGCTACACTGAAATGTATTTCCCTAGCACCCTATAAAGCCAGTGTAGATGACTGGATGGGTAATCGTAAATTCTCATTGGGGATACATGGAGAAAGTCTACTTAATGGAGGGACATTTAGTCTCCAACAATATTAGG